>NW_026894297.1:0-152676 GCF_032452875.1 Bos javanicus | reverse complement strand
TTGGCTGATCATACTCTGCTCACGTAACTCATGCACACATCCGCGTGGCTATCATGCACTGATCACGTGTTCGTCATGCAAGATCCGCGTAGCAACCATATGCTGATAGCGGCTGATCATGCAATGATCACGTAAATGATCATGCACTGTTCACGTGACTGATCATGTACTGATCACGTGACTGATCATGCACTGACCACGTGGCTATCATGCTCTGCTCACGTGGCTGATCATACAACGATCACGTAGCAACCATGTACTGGTCACGTGACTGATCATGCACTGATCACGTAATTGATCCTGCACTGATCCGTGGCTCATCATGCACTGATCACGTGGCTGATCACACATGTATCACGTGACTGATCATGCACTGATCCCGTGGCTCTCATGCACTGATCACGTGGCTGTCATGCACTGATCACGTGGATATCATGCACTGATCATGTGGCTGATCACAGCACGTATCACATGACTGATCATGCACTGATCACGTGGCTATCATGCACTGATCGCGTGGCTATCATGCACTGATCACGTGGCTGATCAGGCAATGATCACGTAGCTACCATGTACTGTCACGTGACTGATCATGCACTGAGCACGTAATTGATCATGCACTGATCATGTGGCTGATCATGCTGATCACGTGGCTGATCATACACTGATCACATAACTGATCATGCACTGATCACGTGACTGATCATGCACTGATCACGTGGCTATCATGCACTGCTCACGTGGCTGAACATGCCATGATCACGCTGCTTCCATGTACTGGTCACATGACTGATCATGCACTGATCAGCGTGACTGATCATGCAGTGATCACGTGGCTATCATGAACTACTCACGTGGCTGATCATGCAATGATCATGTAACTACCATGTACAGGTCACGTGAATGATCATACACCCATCAGGTGACTGATCATGCACTGATCACGTGGCTATCATGCACTGATCCAGACTGATCATGCACTGTTCACGTCTATATCATGCACTGATCACATGACTGCCATGCACTGATCACGTGGATGATCATACACTAATCATGACAGATCATGCACTGATCACGTGGCTGATCATGCACTGATACCGTGACTGAGCATGGACTGATCACATGACTATCATGTAGTGATCACGTGACTTAATGGCGCTGATCATGTGACTGATCATGCGCTGATCATGTTTGCTATCATACACTGATCATGTGCCTCTGGAGGCAATAAACAAAGAGCTGATAGGCACGAATCAAACAGTCAGCAGGCAATAATCATGGAACACAGGTGTGAGGAATCATGCTGCTCAGCTGGCAATAATCAAGCAGCTGAGCAGGCAGGAATCCTGCAGCTCAGCTGGCAATTGTCAAGCAGATGAGCAGACAGTAATCACGCAGCTCAGCAGGCCCAGATCACGTGACTGAGCATGCACTGTTCACGCGGCTGATCATACACTGATCACGTTATTGATCATGCACTGATCACTGGATATCATGCACTGATCACGTGGCTGATCATACACTGTTCACGTGTCTGACCATGCACTGATCACGTGGCTGATCATACACTGCTCACGTAACTGATCATGCACTGATCACGTGGCTATCATGCACTGATCACGTGGCTGAACATGCACTGTTCGCGTGGCTGATCACACACCTGTCGCGTGACATATCATGCACTGATCACGTGGCACTCATGCACTGATCACGTGGCTGATCATACTCTGCTCACATAACTGATCATGCACACATCGTGGCTATCATGCACTGCTCACGTGGCTGATCATGGAATGATCACGTAGCAACCATATACTGGTCACGTGACTGATCATGCAAAGATCACGTAAATGATCATGCACTGTTCACGTGACTGATCATGTACTGATCACGTGACTGATCATGCACTGACCACGTGGCTATCATGCTCTGCTCACGTGGCTGATCATGCACGATCACGTGCAACCATGTACTGTCACGTGACTGATCATGCACTGATCACGTAATGATCCTGCACTGATCGCGTGGCTCATCATGCACTGATCACGTGGCTGATCACATGTATCCGTGACTGATCATGCACTGATCCCGTGGCTCATCATGCACTGATCCCGTGGCTGTCATGCACTGATCACGTGGATATCATGCACTGATCACGTGGCTGATCACGCACGTATCACATGACTGATCATGCACTGATCACGTGGCTATCATGCACTGATCACGTGGCTATCATGCACTGATCACGTGGCTGATCAGGCAATGATCACTGATAGCTACCATGTACTGGTCACGTGACTGATCATGCACTGAGCACGTGATCATGCACTGATCATGTGGCTGATCATGCACTGATCACGTGGCTGATCATGCACTGATCACGCAACTGATCATGCACTGATCACGTGACTGATCATGCACTGATCACGTGGCAATCATGCACTGATCACTTGACTGATCATGCACTGATCACGTAGCTGATCATGCACAGATCACGTGACTGATCATGCACTGATCACGGCTGATCATGCACTGATCACGTGGCTGATCATGCACTGATCACGTGGCTATCATGCACTGCTCACGTGGCTGATCATGCATGATCACGCAGCTACCATGTACTGTTCACGTGACTGATCATGCACTGATCACGTGACTGATCATGCACTGATCACGTGGCTATCATGCACTGCTCACGTGGCTGATCATGCAATGATCATGTAGCTACCATGCACTGGTCACGTGACTGATCATACACCCATCAGGTGACTGATCATGCACTGATCACGTGGCTATCATGCACTGATCACGTGGCTGATCATGCACTGTTCACGTCTATATCATGCACTGATCACATGACTGCCCGTGCACTGATCGCGTGGATGATCATACACTAATGTGACAGATCATGCACTGATCACGTGGCTGATCATGCACTGATACCGTGACTGAGCATGGACTGATCACATGACTATCATGTAGTGATCACGTGACTTAATGGCACTGATCATGTGACTGATCATGCGCTGATCATGTTTGCTATCATACACTGATCATGTGCCTCTGGAGGCAATAAACAAAGAGCTGAGTAGGCACGAATCAAACAGTCAGCAGGCAATAATCATGGAACTCAGGTGTGAGGAATCATGCTGTTCAGCTGGCAATAATCAAGCAGCTGAGCAGTCAGGAATTACGCAGCACAGCTGGCAATTGTCAAGCAGATGACAGGCAGGAATCGTGCAGCTCAGCTGGCAATTGTCAAGCAGATGAGCAGACAGTAATCACGCGGCTCAGCAGGCCCAGATCACGTGACTGAGCATGCACTGTTCACGTGGCTGATCATACACTGATCACGTGATGATCATGTACTGATCACATGGATATCATGCACTGATCACGTGGCTGATCATACACTGTTCACGTGTCTGACCATGCACTGATCACGTGGCTGATCGCACTATGTAACTGATCATGCACTGATCACGTGGCTGATCATGCACTGATCACGTAACTAATCATGCACTGATCACGTGGCTATCATGCACTGATCACGTGGCTGATCATGCACTGATCACGTCTATATCATGCACTGATCATGACTGTCATGCACTGATCACGTGGCTGAACATGCACTGTTCACGTGGCTGATCACACACTGATCGTGACATATCATGCACTGATCACGTGGCACTCATGCACTGATCACGTGGCTGATCATACTCTGCTCACGTAACTCATGCACATCACGTGGCTATCATGCACTGCTCACGTGGCTGTCATGGAATGATCACGTAGCAACCATATACTGGTAACGTGACTGATCATGCAAAGATCACGTAAATGATCATGCACTGTTCACGTGACTGATCATGCACTGATCACGTGACTGATCATGCACTGATCACGTGGCTATCATGCTCTGCTCGCGTGGCTGATCATGCAACGATCACGTAGCTACCATGTACTGGTCGTGACTGATCATGCACTGATCACGTGATTGATCATGCACTGATCACGTGGCTGATCATGCACTGATCACGTGGCTGATCACACATGTATCACGTGACTGGTCATGCATGCACTGATCACGTGGCTGATCATGCACTGATCACGTGGCTGATCATGCACTGATCACGTGGATATCATGCACTGATCATGTGGCTGATCACACGTATCACATGACTGATCATGCACTGATCACGTGGCTATCATGCACTGATCACGTGGCTGATCGGGCAATGATCACGTAGCTACCATGTACTGGTCACGTGACTGATCATGCACTGATCACGTAATTGATCATGCACTGATCATGTGGCTGATCATGCACTGATCACGTGGCTGATCATGCACTGATCACATAACTGATCATGCACTGATCACTGATCATGCACTGATCACGTGGCTATCATGCACTGATCACGTGGCTACATGCACTGATCACGTGCCTGGTCATGCACTGATCACGTGGCTGATCATGCACTGATCACGTGACTGATCATGCACTGATCACGTGTCTGATCATGCACTGATCGCGTGGCTATCATGCACTGCTCACGTGGCTGATCATGCATGATCACGCGGCTGACCATGTACTGGTCACATGACTGATCATGCACTGATCACGTGACTGATCATGCAGTGATCACGTGGCTATCATGAACTACTCACGTGGCTGATCATGCAATGATCATGTAGCTACCATGTACAGTCACGTGAATGATCATACACCCATCAGGTGACTGATCATGCACTGATCGCGTGGCTATCATGCACTGATCACGAGACTGATCACGCACTGTTCACGTCTATATCATGCACTGATCACATGACTGCCCGTGCACTGATCACGTGGATGATCATGCACTAATCTTGTGACAGATCATGCGCTGATCACGTGGCTGATCATGCACTGATACCGTGACTGAGCATGGACTGATCACATGACTATCATGTAGTGATCACGTGACTTAATGGCGCTGATCATGTGACTGATCATGCGCTGATCATGTTTGCTATCATACACTGATCATGTGCCTCTGGAGGCAATAAACAAAGAGCTGAGTAGGCACGAATCAAACAGTCAGCAGGCAATAATCATGGAACTCAGGTGTGAGGAATCATGCTGCTCAGCTGGCAATAATCAAGCAGCTGAGCAGGCAGGAATTACGCAGCCAGCGGCAATTGTCAAGCAGATGACAGGCAGGAATCGTGCAGCTCAGCTGCAATTGTCAAGCAGATGAGCAGACAGTAATCACGCAGCTCAGCAGGCCCAGATCACGTGACTGAGCATGCACTGTTCACGTGGCTGATCATGCACTGATCACGTGATGATCATGTACTGATCACTTGGATATCAGGCACTGAACACGTGGCTGATCATACACTGTTCACGTGTCTGACCATGCACTGATCACGTGGCTGATCATACATGTAGCTACCATGTACAGGTCACGTGAATGATCATGCACCGATCAGGTGACTAATCATGCACTGATCACGTGGCTATCATGCACTGATCACGAGACTGATCATGCACTGTTCACGTCTATATCATGCACTGATCACGTGACTGCCCGTGCACTGATCACGTGGCTGAACATGCACTGTTCACGTGGCTGATCACACACCTGTCACGTGACTATCATGCACTGATCACGTGGCACTCATGCACTGATCACGTGGCTGATCATACTCTGCTCACGTAACTCATGCACACATCACGTGGCTATCATGCACACTGATCATGGCTCGTCATGGATAGATCACGTAGCAACCATATACTGGTAACGTGACTGATCATGCAAAGATCACGTAAATGATCATGCACTGTTCACGTGACTGATCATGTACTGATCACGTGACTGATCATGCACTGACCACGTGGCTATCATGCTCTGCTCACGTGGCTGATCATGCACCGATCGTGCAACCATGTACTGGTCACGTGACTGATCATGCACTGATCACGTAATTGATCCTGCACTGATCACGTGGCTCATCATGCACTGATCACGTGGCTGATCACGCATGTATCACGTGACTGATCATGCACTGATCCGTGGCTCTCATGCACTGATCACGTGGCTGTCATGAACTGATCACGTGGATATCATGCACTGATCATGTGGCTGATCACACACGTATCACATGACTGATCATGCACTGATCACGTGGCTATCATGCACTGATCACGTGGCTATCATGCACTGATCACGTGGCTGATCAGGCAATGATCACGTACCTACCATGTACTGGTCACGTGACTGATCATGCACTGAGCACGTAATTGATCATGCACTGATCATGTGGCTGATCATGCACTGATCACGTGGCTGATCATACACTGATCACGTAACTGATCATACACTGATCACGTGTCTGATCATGCACTGATCGCGTGGCTATCATGCACTGCTCACGTGGCTGATCATGCCATGATCACGCAGCTACCATGTACTGGTCACATGACTGATCATGCACTGATCACGTGACTGATCATGCAGTGATCACGTGGCTATCATGAACTACTCACGTGGCTGATCATGCAATGATCATGTAGCTACCATGTACAGGTCACGTGAATGATCATACACCCATCAGGTGACTGATCATGCACTGATCACGTGGCTATCATGCACGGATCACGAGACTGATCATGCACTGTTCACGTCTATATCATGCACTGATCACATGACTGCCCATGCACTGATCACGTGGATGATCATACACTAATCTTGTGACAGATCATGCACTGATCACGTGGCTGATCATGCACTGATACCGTGACTGAGCATGGACTGATCACATGACTATCATGTAGTGATCACGTGACTTAATGGCGCTGATCATGTGACTGATCATGCGCTGATCATGTTTGCTATCATACACTGATCATGTGCCTCTGGAGGCAATAAACAAAGAGCTGAGTAGGCACGAATCAAACAGTCAGCAGGCAATAATCATGGAACACAGGTGTGAGGAATCATGCTGCTCAGCTGGCAATAATCAAGCAGCTGAGCATTCAGGAATCGTGCAGCTCAGCTGGCAATTGTCAAGCAGATGAGCAGACAGTAATCACGCAGCTCAGCAGGCCCAGATCACGTGACTGAGCATGCACTGTTCACGTGGCTGATCATACACTGATCACGTGATGATCATGCACTGATCACTTGGATATCATGCACTGATCACGTGGCTGATCAGACACTGTTCACGTGTCTGACCATGCACTGATCACGTGGCTGATCATGCACTGCTCACGTAACTGATCATGCACTGATCACGTGGCTATCATGCACTGATCACGTGGCTGAACATGCACTGATCACGTGGCTGATCACACACCTGTCACGTGACATATCATGCACTGATCACGGCACTCATGCACTGATCACGTGGCTGATCATATCTGCTCACGTACTCATGCACACATCACGTGGCTATCATGCACTGCTCACGTGGCTCGTCATGGAATGATCACGTAGCAACCATATACTGGTAACGTGACTGATCATGCAGATCACGTAAATGATCATGCACTGATCACGTGACTGATCATGTACTGATCACGTGACTGATCATGCACTGACCACGTGGCTATCATGCTCTGCTCGCGTGGCTGATCATGCAACGATCACGTAGCTACCATGTACTGGTCAGTGACTGATCATGCACTGATCACGTTTTTGATCCTGCACTGATCACGTGGCTCATCATGCACTGATCACGTGGCTGATCACACATGTATCACGTGACTGATCATGCACTGATCCCGTGGCTCTCATGCACTGATCACGTGGCTGTCATGCACTGATCACGTGGATATCATGCACTGATCATGTGGCTGATCACACACGTATCACATGACTGATCATGCACTGATCACGTGGCTATCATGCACTGATCACGTGGCTATCATGCACTGATCACGTGGCTTATCAGGCAATGATCACGTAGCTACCATGTACTGATCACGTGACTGATCATGCACTGATCACGTAGTTGATCATGCACTGATCATGTGGCTGATCATGCACTGATCACGTGGCTGATCATACACTGATCACATAACTGATCATGCACTGATCACGTGATGACGATCATGCACTGATCACGTGCTATCATGCACTGATCACGTGGCTGGACATACACTGATCACGTGCTGGTCATGCACTGATCACGTGGCTGATCATGCACTGATCACGTACTGATCATGCACTGATCTCGTGTCTGATCATGCACTGATCACGTGGCTATCATGCACTGCTCACGTGGCTGTCATGCCATGATCACGCAGCGACCATGTACTGGTCACATGACTGATCATGCACTGATCACGTGACTGATCATACAGTGATCACGTGGCTATCATGAACTACTCACGTGGCTGATCATGCAATGATCATGTAGCTACCATGTACAGGTCACGTGAATGATCATACACCCATCAGGTGACTGATCATGCACTGATCACGTGGCTATCATGCACTGATCACGAGACTGATCATGCACTGTTCACGTCTATATCATGCACTGATCACATGACTGCCCGTGCACTGATCACGTGGATGATCATACACTAATCTTGTGACAGATCATGCACTGATCACGTGGCTGATCATGCACTGATACCGTGACTGAGCATGGACTGATCACATGACTATCATGTAGTGATCACGTGACTTAATGGCGCTGATCATGTGACTGATCATGCGCTGATCATGTTTGCTATCATACACTGATCATGTGCCTCTGGAGGCAATAAACAAAGAGCTGAGTAGGCACGAATCAAACAGTCAGCAGGCAATAATCATGGAACTCAGGTGTGAGGAATCATGCTGCTCAGCTGGCAATAATCAAGCAGCTGAGCAGGCAGGAATTCTGCAGCACAGCTGGCAATTGTCAAGCAGATGACAGGCAGGAATCGTGCAGCTCAGCTGGCAATTGTCAAGCAGATGAGCAGACAGTAATCACGCAGCTCAGCAGGCCCAGATCACGTGACTGAGCATGCACTGTTCACGTGGCTGATCATACACTGATCACGTGATGATCATGTACTGATCACTTGGATATCAGGCACTGAACACGTGGCTGATCATACACTGTTCACGTGTCTGACCATGCACTGATCACGTGGCTGATCATGCACTGTCACTACGTAACGCATCGTGAATGATCGCACTGATCAGGTGACTGATCGGCACACTGATCACGTGGCTATCATGCACTGATCACGAGACTGATCATGCACTGTTCACGTCTATATCATGCACTGATCACATGACTGCCATGCACTGATCACGTGGCTGAACATGCAATGTTCACGTGGCTGATCACACACCTGTCACGTGACATATCATGCACTGATCACGTGGCACTCATGCACTGATCACGTGGCTGATCATACTCTGCTCACGTAACTCACATCACATGGCTATCATGCACTGCTCACGGGCTCGTCATGGATAGATCACGTAGCAACCATACATGTCACGTGACTGATCATGCAAAGATCACGTAAATGATCATGCACTGTTCACGTGACTGATCATGTACTGATCACGTGACTGATCATGCACTGACCACGTGGCTATCATGCTCTGCTCACGTGGCTGATCATGCAGCGATCACGTAGCAACCATGTACTGGTCACGTGACTGATCATGCACTGATCACGTAATTGATCCTGCACTGATCACGTGGCTCATCATGCACTGATCACGTGGCTGATCACACATGTATCACGTGACTGATCATGCACTGATCCCGTGGCTCTCATGCACTGATCACGTGGCTGATCATGCACTGATCACGTGGATATCATGCACTGATCATGTGGCTGATCACACACGTATCACATGACTGATCATGCACTGATCACGTGGCTGATCATGCACTGATCACGTGGCTATCATGCACTGATCACGTGGCTGATCAGGCAATGATCACATGACCTACCATGTACTGGTCGTGACTGATCATGCACTGATCACGTAATTGATCATGCACTGATCATGTGGCTGATCATGCACTGATCACGTGGCTGATCATACACTGATCACATAACTGATCATACACTGATCACGTGACTGATATCGCACTGATCACGTGGCTATCATGCACTGCTCACGTGGCTGATCATGCCATGATCACGCAGCTACCATGTACTGGTCACATGACTGAGCATGCACTGATCACGTGACTGATCATGCAGTGATCGTGGCTATCATGAACTACTCACGTGGCTGATCATGCAATGATCATGTAGCTACCATGTACAGGTCACGTGAATGATCATACACCCATCAGGTGACTAATCATGCACTGATCACGTGGCTATCATGCACTGATCACGAGACTGATCATGCACTGTTCACGTCTATATCATGCACTGATCACATGACTGCCCATGCACTGATCACGTGGATGATCATACACTAATCTTGTGACAGATCATGCACTGATCACGTGGCTGATCATGCACTGATACCGTGACTGAGCATGGACTGATCACATGACTATCATGTAGTGATCACGTGACTTAATGGCGCTGATCATGTGACTGATCATGCGCTGATCATGTTTGCTATCATACACTGATCATGTGCCTCTGGAGGCAATAAACAAAGAGCTGAGTAGGCACGAATCAAACAGTCAGCAGGCAATAATCATGGAACACAGTGTGAGGAATCATGCTGCTCAGCTGGCAATAATCAAGCAGCTGAGCATTCAGGAATCGTGCAGCTCAGCTGGCAATTGTCAAGCAGATGAGCAGACAGTAATCACGCAGCTCATCAGGCCCAGATCACGTGACTGAGCATGCACTGTTCACGTGGCTGATCATACACTGATCACGTGATGATCATGTACTGATCACTTGGATATCATGCACTGATCACGTGGCTGATCATGCACTGTTCACGTGTCTGACCATGCACTGATCACGTGGCTGATCATACACTGCTCACGTAACTGATCATGCACTGATCACGTGGCTATCATGCACTGATCACGTGGCTGAACATGCACTGTTCACGTGGCTGATCACACACCTGTCATGTGACATATCATGCACTGATCACGTGGCACTCATGCACTGTTCCCGTGGCTGATCATACTCTGCTCACGTAACTCATGCACACATCACGTGGCTCTCATGCACTGCTCACGTGGCTCGTCATGGAATGATCACGTAGCAACCATATACTGGTCACGTGACTGATCATGCAAAGATCACGTAAATGATGCACTGTTCACGTGACTGATCATGTACTGATCACGTGACTGATCATGCACTGATCACGTGGCTATCATGCTCTGCTCACGTGGCTGATCATGCAGCGATCACGTAGCAACCATGTACTGGTCACGTGACTGATCATGCACTGATCACGTAATTGATCCTGCACTGATCACGTGGCTCATCATGCACTGATCACGTGGCTGATCACACATGTATCACGTGACTGATCATGCACTGATCACGTGGCTCATCATGCACTGATCACGTGGCTGTCATGCACTGATCACGTGGATATCATGCACTGATCACGTGGCTGATCACACTCGTATCACATGACTGATCATGCTGATCACGTGGCTATCATGCACTGATCACGTGGCTATCATGCACTGATCACGTGGCTGATCAGGCAATGATCACGTGCCATGTACTGGTCACGTGACTGATCATGCACTGATCACGTAATTGATCATGCACTGATCACGTGGCTGATCATGCACTGATCACGTGGCTGATCATACACTGATCACATAACTGATCATGCACTGATCACGTGACTGATCATGCACTGATCACGTGGCTATCATGCACTGATCACTTGGCTGGACATACACTGATCACGTGCCTGATCATGCACTGATCACGTGGCTGATCATGCACTGATCACGTGACTGATCATGCACTGATCACGTGTCTGATCATGCACTGATCACGTGGCTATCATGCACTGCTCACGTGGCTGATCATGCCATGATCACGCCCAGCTGCCATGCTGGTCACGGCTGATCATGCACTGATCACGGCTGATCATGCAGTGATCACGTGGCTATCATGAACTACTCACGTGGCTGATCATGCAATGATCGTGGCTATGTACAGGTCACGTGAATGATCATACACCCATCAGGTGCTGATCATGCACTGATCACGTGGCTATCATGCACTGATCACGTGGCTGATCATGCACTGTTCCCGTCTATATCATGCACTGATCACATGACTGCCGTGCACTGATCACGTGGATGATCATACACTAATCTTGTGACAGATCATGCACTGATCATGGCTGATCATGCACTGATACCGTGACTGAGCATGGACTGATCACATGACTATCATGTAGTGATCACGTGACTTAATGGCGCTGATCATGTGACTGATCATGCGCTGATCATGTTTGCTATCATACACTGATCATGTGCCTCTGGAGGCAATAAACAAAGAGCTGAGTAGGCACGAATCAAACAGTCAGCAGGCAATAATCATGGAACTCAGGTGTGAGGAATCATGCTGCTCAGCTGGCAATAATCAAGCAGCTGAGCAGGCAGGAATTAGCAGCACAGCTGGCAATTGTCAAGCGGATGACAGGCAGGAATCGTGCAGCTCAGCTGGCAATTGTCAAGCAGATGAGAGACAGTAATCACGCAGCTCAGCAGGCCCAGATCACGTGACTGAGCATGCACTGTTCACGTGGCTGATCATACACTGATCACGTGATGATCATGCACTCCGATCACTTGGATATCATGCACTGATCACGTGGCTGATCATACACTGTCGCGTGTCTGATCATGCACTGATCACGTGGCTGATCATATCACTTCCTGTCATGCACTGATCACGTGGCTGATCGCACTGATCCAGGCTGATCATGCACTGATCCCGTGGCTATGCACTGATCACGTGGCTGATCATGCACTGATCACGTCTATATCATGCACTGTCACCATGACTGATCATGCACTGATCACGTGGCTGAACACGCACTGTTCACGTGGCTGATCATACACTGATCGTGACATATCATCACTGATCACGTGGCATCATGCACTGATCACGTGGCTGATCATACTCTGCTCACGTATCACATGCACACATCACGTGGCTGATCATGCACTGATCACGTGGCTGTCATGATCAGATCGTAACAACCATATACTGTCATGACTGATCATGCAAAGATCGTGGTAGTCATGCATATCCTTCCGTGACTGATCATGTACTGATCACGTGACTGATCATGCACTGACCATACGTGCATTGCATGCTCTGCTCACGTGCTGATCATGCAACGGCATCACGTAGCAACCATGTACTGTCACATGACTGATCATGCACTGATCACGGTGATCCTGCACTGATCACTGGCTATCATGCACTGATCACGTGGCTGATCACATGATCACGTGACTGATCATGCACTGATCACGTGGCTATCACTGATCACGTGGCTGATCATGCACTGATCGTGGATGATCATGCTGATCACGTGCTGATGCACTATCACATGATCGTCATGCACTGATCACGTGGCTGATCATGCACTGATCACGTGGCTGATCATGCACTGATCACGTGGCTGATCATGCATGATCATGCGTACTGCATGTACTGGTCACGTGGCTGATCATGCACTGATGCAGTAATTGATCATGCACTGATCATGTTGATCATGCACTGATCACGTGGCTGATCATGCACTGATCACATAACTGATCATGCACTGATCCGTGACTGATCATGCACTGATCACGTGGCTATCATGCACTGCTCACGTGGCTGATCATGCCATGATCACACAGCTACCATGTACTGGTCACATGACTGCATGCACTGATCACGTGCTGATCATGCTGATCACGTGGCTGATCATGAACTACTCACGTGGCTGATCATGCAATGATCATGTAGCTACCATACTGCATGATCACGTGAATGATCATACACCCATCAGGTGACTGATCATGCACTGATCACGTGGCTATCATGCACTGATCACGAGACTGATCATGCACTGTTCACGTCTATATCATGCACTGATCACATGACTGCCATGCACTGATCACGTGGATGATCATACACTAATCTTGTGACAGATCATGCACTGATCACGTGGCTGATCATGCACTGATCACGTGACTGAGCATGGACTGATCACATGACTATCATGTAGTGATCACGTGACTTAATGGCGCTGATCATGTGACTGATCATGCGCTGATGTACTATGTACAGATCATGTGCCTGGAGCAATGAACAAGAGCTGATGTAGGCACGAATCAAACAGTCAGGCAATAATCATGGAACTCAGGTGCAGGAATCATGGCTCGCGCTCAGGCTGGCAATAATCAAGCAGCTGACATTGAGATCGGCGTGCAGCTCAGCTGGCAATTGTCAAGCAGATGAGCAGACAGTAATCACGCAGCTCAGCAGGCCAGATCACGTGACTGAGCATGCACTGTTCACGTGGCTGATCATACACTGATCACGTGATGATCATGCACTGATCACTTGATGATCATGCACTGATCACGTGGCTGATCATGCACTGTTCACGTGTCTGACCATGCACTGATCACGTGGCTGATCATACACTGCTCACGTAACTGATCATGCACTGATCACGTGGCTATCATGCACTGATCACGTGGCTGAACATGCACTGTTCACGTGGCTGATCACACACCTGTCACGTGACATATCATGCACTGATCACGTGGCCTATCATGCACTGATCACGTGGCTGATCATACTCTGCTCCGTAACTCATGCACACTATCTCACCTGATCACCTGCGCCAGCTCAATCGCATGGACAATGATCATGTAACCATATGCACACATGCGTGACTGATCATGCAAAGATCACGTAAAGATCATGCACTGTTCACGTGACTGATCATGTACTGATCACGTGACTGATCATGCACTGACCACGTGGCTATCATGCTCTGCTCACGTGGCTGATCGTGCAACGATCACGTGCAACCATGTACTGGTCACGTGACTGATCATGCACTGATCACGTAATTGATCCTGCACTGATCACGTGGCTCATCATGCACTGATCACGTGGCTGATCACACATTATCACGTGACTGATCATGCACTGATCCGTGGCTCTCATGCACTGATCACGTGGCTGTCATGCACTGATCACGTGATATCATGCACTGATCGTGGCTGATCATGCACGTATCACATGACTGATCATGCACTGATCATGGCTATCATGCACTGATCACGTGGCTATCATCACTGATCACGTGGCTGATCAGGCACTGATCACGTAGCTGACCATGTACTGGTCACGTGACTGATCATGCACTGAGCAAGTAATTGATCATGCACTGATCATGTGGCTGATCATGCACTGATCACGTGGCTGATCATACACTGATCACATAACTGATCATGCACTGATCACGTGGCTGATCATGCACTGATCACGTGGCTATCATGCACTGATCACATGGCTGGACATACACTGATCACGGCCTGGTCATGCACTGATCACGTGGCTGATCATGCACTGATCACGTGACTGATCATGCACTGATCATGTCTGATCATGCACTGATCACGTGGCTATCATGCACTGCTCACGTGGCTGATCATGCCATGATCACGCAGCTACCATGTACTGGTCACATGACTGATCATGCACTGATCACGTGACTGATCATGCAGTGATCACGTGGCTATCATGAACTACTCACGTGGCTGATCATGCAATGATCATGTAGCTACCATGTACAGGTCACGTGAATGATCATACACCCATCAGGTGACTGATCATGCACTGATCACGTGGCTATCATGCACTGATCACGAGACTGATCATGCACTGATCACGTCTATATCATGCACTGATCACATGACTGCCCGCACTGATCACGTGGATGATCATACACTATCTTGTGACAGATCATGCACTGATCACGTGGCTGATCATGCACTGATACCGTGACTGAGCATGGACTGATCACATGACTATCATGTAGTGATCACGTGACTTAATGGCGCTGATCATGTGACTGATCATGCGCTGATCATGTTTGCTATCATACACTGATCATGTGCCTCTGGAGGCAATAAACAAAGAGCTGAGTAGGCACGATCAAACAGTCAGCAGGCAATAATCATGGAACTCAGGTGTGAGGAATCATGCTGCTCAGCTGGCAATAATCAAGCAGCTGAGCAGGCAGGAATTACGCAGCACAGCTGGCAATTGTCAAGCAGATGACAGGCAGGAATCGTGCAGCTCAGCTGGCAATGTCAAGCAGATGAGCAGACAGTAATCACGCAGCTCAGCAGGCCCAGATCACGTGACTGAGCATGCACTGTTCACGTGGCTGATCATACACTGATCACGTGATGATCATGCACTGATCACTTGGCTATCATGCACTGATCACGTGGCTGATCATACACTGTTCACGTGTCTGACCATGCACTGATCACGTGGCTGATCATACATACGCTTCATATACACGATCACGTGAATGATCATGCACATCACGTGACTATCATGCACTGATCACGTGGCTCATGCACTGTCACGTGACTGATCATGCACTGATCACTCTATATCATGCACTGATCACGTGGCTGATCATGCACTGATCACGTGGCTGAACATGCACTGATTCGTGGCTGATCACACACCTGTCACATGACATATCATGCACTGATCACGTGGCACTCATGCACTGATCACGTGGCTGATCATACTCTGCTCACGTATATCATGCACACATCACGTGGCTATCATGCACTGCTCACGTGGTCGTCATGGAATGATCACGTAGCAACCATATACTGGTCACGTGACTGATCATGCAAAGATCACGTAAATGATCATGCACTGTTCACGTGACTGATCATGTACTGATCACGTGACTGATCATGCACTGACCACGTGGCTATCATGCTCTGCTCACGTGGCTGATCATGCAGTCATACAACCATGTACTGGTCACGTGACTGATCATGCACTGATCACGTAATGATCCTGCACTGATCACGTGGCTATCATGCACTGATCACGTGGCTGATCATGTATCACGTGACTGATCATGCACTGATCACGTGGCTCTCATGCACTGATCACGTGGCTGTGCACTGATCACGTGGATATCATGCACTGATCATGTGGCTGATCACACACTGATCACATGACTGATCATGCACTGATCACGTGGCTGATCATGCACTGATCACGTGTCTGATCATGCACTGATCACGTAGCTGATCATGCACTGATCACGTGACTATCATGTACTGATCACGTGACTGATCATGCACTGATCACGTGGCTGATCATGCACTGATCACGTGGCTGATCATGCACTGATCACGTGGCTGATCATGCACTGATCACATGACTGATCATGCACTGATCACGTGACTGATCATGCACTGATCACGTGGCTATCATGCACTGCTCACGTGGCTGATCATGCATGATCACGCGCTACCATGTACTGGTCACATGACTGATCATGCACTGATCACGTGACTGATCATGCAGTGATCACGTGGCTATCATGCACTACTCACGTGGCTGATCATGCAATGATCATGTAGCTACCATGTACAGGTCACGTGAATGATCATACACCCATCAGGTGACTGATCATGCACTGATCACGTGGCTATCATGCACTGATCACGAGACTGATCATGCACTGATCACGTCTATATCATGCACTGATCACATGACTGCCCATGCACTGATCACGTGGATGATCATACACTAATCATGTGACAGATCATGCACTGATCACGTGGCTGATCATGCACTGATACCGTGACTGAGCATGGACTGATCACATGACTATCATGTAGTGATCACGTGACTTAATGGCGCTGATCATGTGACTGATCATGCGCTGATCATGTTTGCTATCATACACTGATCATGTGCCTCTGGAGGCAATAAACAAAGAGCTGAGTAGGCACGAATCAAACAGTCAGCAGGCAATAATCATGGAACTCAGGTGTGAGGAATCATGCTGCTCAGCTGGCAATAATCAAGCATCACGTGGCTGAGCATGCAGGAATCGTGCAGCTCAGCTGGCAATTGTCAAGCAGATGAGCAGACAGTAATCACGCAGCTCAGCAGGCCCAGATCACGTGACTGAGCATGCACTGTTCACGTGGCTGATCATACACTGATCACGTGATTGATCATGTACTGATCACTTGGATATCATGCACTGATCACGTGGCTGATCATACACTGTTCACGTGTCTGACCATGCACTGATCACGTGGCTGATCATACACTGCTCACGTAACTGATCATGCACTGATCACGTGGCTATCATGCACTGATCACGTGGCTGAACATGCACTGTTCACGTGGCTGATCACACACATGTCACGTGACATATCATGCACTGATCACGTGGCACTCATGCACTGATCACGTGGCTGATCATACTCTGCTCACGTAACTCATGCACACATCACGTGGCTATCATGCACTGCTCACGTGGCTCGTCATGGAATGATCACGTAGCAACCATATACTGGTACACGTGACTGATCATGCACAGATCACGTAAATGATCATGCACTGTTCACGTGACTGATCATGTACTGATCACGTGACTGATCATGCACTGATCACGTGGCTATCATGCTCTGCTCACGTGGCTGATCATGCAACGATCACGTAGCAACCATGTACTGGTCACGTGACTGATCATGCACTGATCACGTAATTGATCCTGCACTGATCACGTGGCTCATCATGCACTGATCACGTGGCTGATCACACATGTATCACGTGACTGATCATGCACTGATCCGTGGCTCTCATGCACTGATCACGTGGCTGTCATGCACTGATCACGTGGATATCATGCACTGATCACGTGGCTGATCACACACGTATCACGTGACTGATCATGCACTGATCACGTGGCTATCATGCACTGATCACGTGGCTATCATGCACTGATCACGTGGCTGATCATGCAATGATCACGTAGCTACATGTACTGTCACGTGACTGATCATGCACTGATCACGTGATTGATCATGCACTGATCACGTGGCTGATCATGCACTGATCACGTGGCTGATCATGCACTGATCACGTAACTGATCATGCACTGATCACGTGACTGATCATGCACTGATCACGTGGCTATCATGCACTGATCACGTGGCTGGACATGCACTGATCACGTGCCTGATCATGCACTGATCACGTGGCTGATCATGCACTGATCACGTGACTGATCATGCACTGATCACGTGTCTGATCATGCACTGATCACGTGGCTATCATGCACTGATCACGTGGCTGATCATGCACTGATCACGCATGGCTACACACTGGATCACATGACTGATCATGCACTGATCACGTGACTGATCATGCACTGATCACGTGGCTATCATGCACTACTCACGTGGCTGATCATGCAATGATCATGTAGCTACATGTACAGGTCACGTGAATGATCATACACCCATCAGGTGACTGATCATGCACTGATCACGTGGCTATCATGCACTGATCGAGACTGATCATGCACTGATCACGTCTATATCATGCACTGATCACGACTGCCCATGCACTGATCACGTGGATGATCATACACTAATCTTGTGACAGATCATGCACTGATCACGTGGCTGATCATGCACTGATACCGTGACTGAGCATGGACTGATCACATGACTATCATGTAGTGATCACGTGACTTAATGGCGCTGATCATGTGACTGATCATGCGCTGATCATGTTTGCTATCATACACTGATCATGTGCCTCTGGAGGCAATAAACAAAGAGCTGAGTAGGCACGAATCAAACAGTCAGCAGGCAATAATCATGGAACTCAGGTGTGAGGAATCATGCTGCTCAGCTGGCAATAATCAAGCAGCTGAGCAGGCAGGAATTACGCAGCACAGCTGGCAATTGTCAAGCAGATGACAGGCAGGAATCGTGCAGCTCAGCTGGCAATTGTCAAGCAGATGAGCAGACAGTAATCACGCAGCTCAGCAGGCACTGATCACGTGACTGAGCATGCACTGTTCACGTGGCTGATCATACACTGATCACGTGATGATCATGCACTGATCACGTGACTGATCATGCACTGATCACGTGGCTGATCATGCACTGATCACGTGGCTGATCATGCACTGATCACGTATGATCATGCACTGATCACGTGACTGATCATGCACTGATCATAACTGATCATGCACTGATCACGTGGCTGATCATGCACTGATCACGTGGCTGATCACACATGATCACGTGACTGATCATGCACTGATCACGTGGCTGATCATGCACTGATCACGTGGCTATCATGCTGATCACGTGGCTGATCATGCACTGATCACGTGGCTATCATGCACTGATCACGTGACTGATCATGCACTGATCACGTAATTGATCATGCACTGATCACGGGCTGATCATTGATCACGTGGCTGATCATGCACTGATCACGTGCTGATCATGCACTGATCACGTGACTGATCATGCACTGATCACGTGGCTATCATGCACTGATCACGTGGCTGATGCATGATCACGTGGCTATCATGCACTGATCACGTGACTGATCATGCACTGATCACGTGGCTGATCATGCACTGATCACGTATGGCTGATCATGCACTGATCACGTGACTGATCATGCACTGATCACGTGGCTATCATGCACTATCACGTGGCTGATCATGCAATGATCATGTAGCTACCATGTACAGGTCACGTGAATGATCATACACCCATCAGGTGACTGATCATGCACTGATCACGTGGCTATCATGCACTGATCACGAGACTGATCATGCACTGATCACGTCTATATCATGCACTGATCACATGACTGCCCATGCACTGATCACGTGGATGATCATACACTAATCTGTGACAGATCATGCACTGATCACGTGGCTGATCATGCACTGATCACGTGACTGAGCATGGACTGATCACATGACTATCATGTAGTGATCACGTGACTTAATGGCGCTGATCATGTGACTGATCATGCGCTGATCATGTTTGCTATCATACACTGATCATGTGCCTCTGGAGGCAATAAACAAAGAGCTGAGTAGGCACGAATCAAACAGTCAGCAGGCAATAATCATGGAACTCAGGTGTGAGGAATCATGCTGCTCAGCTGGCAATAATCAAGCGGCAGCTGAGCAGGCAGGAATCGTGCAGCTCAGCTGGCAATTGTCAAGCAGATGAGCAGACAGTAATCACGCAGCTCAGCAGGCCCAGATCACGTGACTGAGCATGCACTGTTCACGTGGCTGATCATACACTGATCACGTGATGATCATGCACTGATCACTGGATATCATGCACTGATCACGTGGCTGATCATACACTGTTCACGTGTCTGACCATGCACTGATCACGTGGCTGATCATACACTGCTCACGTAACTGATCATGCACTGATCACGTGGCTATCATGCACTGATCACGTGGCTGAACATGCACTGTTCACGTGGCTGATCACACACCTGTCACGTGACATATCATGCACTGATCACGTGGCACTCATGCACTGATCACGTGGCTGATCATACTCTGCTCACGTAACTCATGCACACATCACGTGGCTATCATGCACTGCTCACGTGGCTCGTCATGGAATGATCACGTAGCAACCATATACTGGTCACGTGACTGATCATGCACAGATCACGTAAATGATCATGCACTGTTCACGTGACTGATCATGTACTGATCACGTGACTGATCATGCACTGATCACGTGGCTATCATGCTCTGCTCACGTGGCTGATCATGCACGATCACGTAGCAACCATGTACTGGTCACGTGACTGATCATGCACTGATCACGTATTGATCCTGCACTGATCACGTGGCTCATCATGCACTGATCACGTGGCTGATCACACATGTATCACGTGACTGATCATGCACTGATCACGTGGCTCTCATGCACTGATCACGTGGCTGTCATGCACTGATCACGTGGATATCATGCACTGATCACGTGGCTGATCACACACGTATCATGACTGATCATGCACTGATCACGTGGCTATCATGCACTGATCACGTGGCTATCATGCACTGATCACGTGGCTGATCAGGCAATGATCACGTGCTACATGTACTGGTCACGTGACTGATCATGCACTGATCACGTAACTGATCATGCACTGATCACGTGGCTGATCATGCACTGATCACGTGGCTGATCATACACTGATCACAACTGATCATGCACTGATCACGTGACTGATCATGCACTGATCACGTGGCTATCATGCACTGATCAGCTGATCATGCACTGATCACGTGCCTGATCATGCACTGATCACGTGGCTGATCATGCACTGATCACGTGACTGATCATGCACTGATCACGTGTCTGATCATGCACTGATCACGTGGCTATCATGCACTGATCACGTGGCTGATCATGCATGATCACGCAGCTACCTGCTGGTCACGTGACTGATCATGCACTGATCACGTGACTGATCATGCACTGATCACGTGGCTATCATGCACTACTCACGTGGCTGATCATGCAATGATCATGTAGCTACCATGTACAGGTCACGTGAATGATCATACACCCATCAGGTGACTGATCATGCACTGATCACGTGGCTATCATGCACTGATCACGAGACTGATCATGCACTGATCACGTCTATATCATGCACTGATCACATGACTGCCATGCACTGATCACGTGGATGATCATACTAATCTTGTGACAGATCATGCACTGATCACGTGGCTGATCATGCACTGATACCGTGACTGAGCATGGACTGATCACATGACTATCATGTGATCACGTGACTTAATGGCGCTGATCATGTGACTGATCATGCGCTGATCATGTTTGCGATCATACACTGATCATGTGCCTCTGGAGGCAATAAACAGAGCTGAGTAGGCACGAATCAAACAGTCAGCAGGCAATAATCATGGAACTCAGGTGTGAGGAATCATGCTGCTCAGCTGGCAATAATCAAGCAGCTGAGCAGGCAGGAATTGCAGCACAGCTGGCAATTGTCAAGCAGATGACAGGCAGGAATCGTGCAGCTCAGCTGGCAATTGTCAAGCAGATGAGCAGACAGTAATCACGCAGCTCAGCAGGCCCTGATCACGTGACTGAGCATGCACTGTTCACGTGGCTGATCATGCACTGATCACGTGATGATCATGCACTGATCACGTGGCTGATCATGCACTGATCACGTGGCTATCATGCACTGATCACGTGGCTGATCATGCACTGATCATGATCATGCACTGATCACGTGACTGATCATGCACTGATCACGTGGCTGATCATGCACTGATCACGTGGCTGATCATGCACTGATCACGTGGCTGATCACATGATCACGTGACTGATCATGCACTGATCACGTGGCTGATCATGCACTGATCACGTGGCTGATCATGCACTGATCACGTGGCTGATCATGCACTGATCACGTGGCTATCATCTGCTGATCTGATGACTGATCATGCTGATCACGTTGATCATGCACTGATCACGGGCTGATCATGCACTGATCACGTGGCTGATCATGCACTGATCACGTGACTGATCATGCACTGATCACGTGCTGATCATGCACTGATCACGTGGCTATCATGCACTGATCACGTGGCTGATCATGCACTGATCACGCAGCTACCATGTACTGGTCACATGACTGATCATGCACTGATCACGTGACTGATCATGCACTGATCACGTGGCTATCATGCACTACTCACGTGGCTGATCATGCAATGATCATGTAGCTACCATGTACAGGTCACGTGAATGATCATACAGATCAGGTGACTGATCATGCACTGATCACGTGGCTATCATGCACTGATCACGAGACTGATCATGCACTGATCACGTCTATATCATGCACTGATCATGACTGCCCATGCACTGATCACGTGGATGATCATACACTAATCATGTGACAGATCATGCACTGATCACGTGGCTGATCATGCACTGATACCGTGACTGAGCATGGACTGATCACATGACTATCATGTAGTGATCACGTGACTTAATGGCGCTGATCATGTGACTGATCATGCGCTGATCATGTTTGCTATCATACACTGATCATGTGCCTCTGGAGGCAATAAACAAAGAGCTGAGTAGGCACGAATCAAACAGTCAGCAGGCAATAATCATGGAACTCATGTGAGGAATCATGCTGCTCAGCTGGCAATAATCAAGCAGCTGAGCAGGCAGGAATCGTGCAGCTCAGCTGGCAATTGTCAAGCAGATGAGCAGACAGTAATCACGCAGCTCAGCAGGCCCAGATCACGTGACTGAGCATGCACTGTTCACGTGGCTGATCATACACTGATCACGTGATGATCATGCACTGATCACTTGGATATCATGCACTGATCACGTGGCTGATCATACACTGTTCACGTGTCTGACCATGCACTGATCACGTGGCTGATCATACACTGCTCACGTAACTGATCATGCACTGATCACGTGGCTATCATGCACTGATCACGTGGCTGAACATGCACTGTTCACGTGGCTGATCACACTGTCACGTGACATATCATGCACTGATCACGTGGCACTCATGCACTGATCACGTGGCTGATCATACTCTGCTCACGTAACTCATGCACACATCACGTGGCTATCATGCACTGTCACGTGGCTCGTCATGGAATGATCACGTTGACCATATACTGATCACGTGACTGATCATGCACTGATCACGTAAATGATCATGCACTGTTCACGTGACTGATCATGCACTGATCACGTGGCTGATCATGCACTGATCACGTGGCTGATCATGCACTGATCACGTGGCTGATCATGCACTGATCACGTGGCTGATCACCACTATCACGTGACTGATCATGCACTGATCACGTGGCTGATCATGCACTGATCACGTGGCTATCATGCACTGATCACGTGGCTTATCATGCACTGATCACGTAGCTGCATGTACTGATCGTGACTGATCATGCACTGATCACGTAATTGATCATGCACTGATCACGTGGCTGATCATGCACTGATCACGTGGCGATCTACACTGATCACGTGACTGATCATGCACTGATCACGTGACTGATCATGCACTGATCACGTGGCTATCATGCACTGATCACGTGGCTGATCATGCACTGATCGTGCCTGGTCATGCACTGATCCGTGGCTGATCATGCACTGATCACGTGACTGATCATGCACTGATCGTGTCTGATCATGCACTGATCACGTGGCTATCATGCACTGCTCGTGGCTGATCATGCATGATCACGCAGCTACCATGTACTGGTCACATGACTGATCATGCACTGATCACGTGACTGATCATGCAGTGATCACGTGGCTATCATGCACTACTCACGTGGCTGATCATGCAATGATCATGTAGCTACCATGTACAGGTCACGTGATCATACACCCATCAGGTGACTGATCATGCACTGATCACGTGGCTATCATGCACTGATCACGAGACTGATCATGCACTGATCACGTCTATATCATGCACTGATCACATGACTGCCCATGCACTGATCACGTGGATGATCATACTAATCTTGTGACAGATCATGCACTGATCACGTGGCTGATCATGCACTGATACCGTGACTGAGCATGGACTGATCACATGACTATCATGTAGTGATCACGTGACTTAATGGCTGATCATGTGACTGATCATGCGCTGATCATGTTTGCTATCATACACTGATCATGTGCCTCTGGAGGCAATAAACAAAGAGCTGAGTAGGCACGAATCAAACAGTCAGCAGGCAATAATCATGGAACTCAGGTGTGAGGAATCATGCTGCTCAGCTGGCAATAATCAAGCAGCTGAGCAGGCAGGAATTACCAGCACAGCTGGCAATTGTCAAGCAGATGACAGGCAGGAATCGTGCAGCTCAGCTGGCAATTGTCAAGCAGATGAGCAGACAGTAATCACGCAGCTCAGCAGGCCCAGATCACGTGACTGAGCATGCACTGTTCACGTGGCTGATCATACACTGATCACGTGATGATCATGCACTGATCACTTGGATATCATGCACTGATCACGTGGCTGATCATACTGTTCACGTGTCTGACCATGCACTGATCACGTGGCTGATCATACACTGCTCACGTAACTGATCATGCACTGATCACGTGGCTATCATGCACTGATCACGTGGCTGAACATGCACTGTTCACGTGGCTGATCACACACCTGTCACGTGACATATCATGCACTGATCATCGTGGCACTCATGCACTGATCACGTGGCTGATCATACTCTGCTCACGTGACTCATGCATCACATCACGCTATCATGCACTGCTCACGTGGTTCGTCATGGAATGATCACTAGCTACCATATACTGGTCACGTGACTGATCATGCACTGATCACGTAAATGATCATGCACTGTTCACGTGACTGATCATGCTGATCACGTGACTGATCATGCACTGATCACGTGGCTATCATGCACTGCTCACGTGGCTGATCATGCACGATCACGTAACCATGTACTGGTCACGTGACTGATCATGCACTGATCACGTAATTGATCATGCACTGATCACGTGGCTGATCATGCACTGATCACGTGGCTGATCATGCATGTATCACGTGACTGATCATGCACTGATCACGTGGCTCTCATGCACTGATCACGTGGCTGATCATGCACTGATCATGGCTATCATGCACTGATCACGTGAGCTGATCATGCACTGATCACGTCTATATCATGCACTGATCACATGACTGATCATGCACTGATCACGTGGATGATCATGCACACTGATCTTCATGACAGATCATGCACTGATCACGTGGCTGATCATGCACTGATAATCCCGTGACTGAGCATGGACTGATCACATGACTATCATGTAGTGATCACGTGACTTAATGGTGATCATGTGACTGATCATGCGCTGATCATGTTTGCTATCATACACTGATCATGTGCCTCTGGAGGCAATAAACAAAGAGCTGAGTAGCACGAATCAAACAGTCAGCAGGCAATAATCATGGAACTCAGCTGTGAGGAATCATGCTGCTCAGCTGGCAATAATCAAGCAGCTGAGCAGGCAGGAATCGTGCAGCTCAGCTGGCAATTGTCAAGCAGATGAGCAGACAGTAATCGCAGCTCAGCAGGCCCAGATCACGTGACTGAGCATGCACTGTTCACGTGGCTGATCATACACTGATCACGTGATGATCATGCACTGATCACTTGGATATCATGCACTGATCACGTGGCTGATCATACACTGTTCGTGTCTGACCATGCACTGATCACGTGGCTGATCATACACTGCTCACGTAACTGATCATGCACTGATCACGTGGCTATCATGCACTGATCACGTGGCTGATCATGCACTGTTCACGTGGCTGATCACACACTGTCACGTGACATATCATGCACTGATCACGTGGCACTCATGCACTGATCACGTGGCTGATCATACACTGATCACGTAACTCATGCACATCACGTGGCTATCATGCACTGCTCACGTGGCTGATGGCATGATCACATGTACCATACTGGTCACGTGACTGATCATGCAAAGATCACGTAAATGATCATGCACTGTTCACGTGACTGATCATGTACTGATCACGTGACTGATCATGCACTGATCACGTGGCTATCATGCACTGCTCACGTGGCTGATCATGCACGATCACGTAGCAACCATGTACTGGTCACGTGACTGATCATGCACTGATCACGTAATTGATCCTGCACTGATCACGTGGCTCATCATGCACTGATCACGTGGCTGATCACACATGTCCGTGACTGATCATGCACTGATCACGTGGCTCTCATCACTGATCACGTGGCTGTCATGCACTGATCACGTGGATATCATGCACTGATCACGTGGCTGATCATGCGTATCACGTGACTGATCATGCACTGATCGTGGCTATCATGCACTGATCACGTGGCTGATCATGCACTGATCACGTGGCTGATCATGCTATGATCACGTAGCTACCATGCACTGATCACGTGACTGATCATCACACTGATCACGTGACTGATCATGCACTGATCACGTGGCTGATCATGCACTGATCACGTGGCTGATCATGCACTGATCACGTGGCTATCATGCACTGATCACGTGGCTGATCATGCACTGATCACGTGCTGATCATGCACTGATCACGTGGCTGATCATGCACTGATCACGTGACTGATCATGCACTGATCACGTGGCTGATCATGCACTGATCACGTGACTGATCATGCACTGATCACGTGACTGATCATCTGCAATCACGTGGCTATCATGCACTGATCACGTGACTGATCATGCACTGATCACGTGCTGATCATGCACTGATCACGTGACTGATCATGCACTGATCACGTGACTGATCATGCACTGATCACGTGGCTGATCATGCACTGATCACGTGGCTGATCATACATGATCACGTGACTGATCATGCACTGATCACGTGGCTATCATGCACTGATCACGTGGCTGATCATGCACTGATCACGTGGCTATCATGCACTGATCACGTGGCTGATCATGCACTATCACGTGACTGATCATGCACTGATCACGTGGCTATCATGCACTGATCACGTGGCTATCATGCACTGATCACGTGGCTGATCATGCACTGATCACGTGGCTATCATGCACTGATCACGTGACTGATCATGCACTGATCTGCAGTGACTGATCATGCACTGATCACGTGGCTGATCATGCACTGATCACGTGGCTGATCATGCACTGATCATAGCTGATCATGCACTGATCACGTGACTGATCATGCACTGATCACGTGGCTATCATGCACTGATCACGTGGCTGACATACTGATCACGTGACTGATCATGCACTGATCACGTGGCTGATCATGCACTGATCACGTGACTGATCATGCACTGATCACGTGTCTGATCATGCACTGATCACGTGGCTATCATGCACTGCTCACGTGGCTGATCATGCATGATCACGCAGCTACCATGTACTGGTCACATGACTGATCATGCACTGATCACGTGACTGATCATGCAGTGATCACGTGGCTATCATGCACTACTCACGTGGCTGATCATGCAATGATCATGTAGCTACCATGTACAGGTCACGTGAATGATCATACACCCATCAGGTGACTGATCATGCACTGATCACGTGGCTATCATGCACTGATCACGAGACTGATCATGCACTGATCACGTCTATATCATGCACTGATCACATGACTGCCCATGCACTGATCACGTGGATGATCATACACTAATCATGTGACAGATCATGCACTGATCACGTGGCTGATCATGCACTGATACCGTGACTGAGCATGGACTGATCACATGACTATCATGTAGTGATCACGTGACTTAATGGCGCTGATCATGTGACTGATCATGCGCTGATCATGTTTGCTATCATACACTGATCATGTGCCTCTGGAGGCAATAAACAAAGAGCTGAGTAGGCACGAATCAAACAGTCAGCAGGCAATAATCATGGAACTCAGCTGTGAGGAATCATGCTGCTCAGCTGGCAATAATCAAGCAGCTGAGCAGGCAGGAATTACGCAGCACAGCTGGCAATTGTCAAGCAGATGACAGGCAGGAATCGTGCAGCTCAGCTGGCAATTGTCAAGCAGATGAGCAGACAGTAATCACGCAGCTCAGCAGGCCCAGATCACGTGACTGAGCATGCACTGTTCACGTGGCTGATCATACACTGATCACGTGATGATCATGCACTGATCACTTGGATATCATGCACTGATCACGTGGCTGATCATGCACTGTTCACGTGTCTGACCATGCACTGATCACGTGGCTGATCATGCACTGCTCACGTAACTGATCATGCACTGATCACGTGGCTATCATGCACTGATCACGTGGCTGATCATGCACTGATCACGTGGCTGATCATGCACTGATCACGTGCTGATCATGCACTGATCACGTGGCTGATCATGCACTGATCACGTGGCTGATCATGCACTGATCACGTGGCTGATCATGCACTGATCACGTGGCTATCATGCACTGATCACGTGGCTGATCATGCACTGATCACGACGCTGATCATGCACTGATCACGTGACTGATCATGCACTGATCACGTGGACTCATGCACTGATCACGTGGCTGATCATGCACTGATCATGTATGTGATCATCATGCACTGATCACGTGGCTGATCATGCACTGATCACGTGGCTGATCATGCACTGATCACGTGACATCATGCACTGATCACGTGGCTCTCATGCACTGATCACGTGGCTGATCATACACTGATCACGTGACTGATCATGCACTGATCACGTGGCTGATCATGCACTGATCACGTGGCTGATCATGCACTGATCACGTGGCTGATCATGCACTGATCACGTGACTGATCATGCACTGATCACGTGGCACTCATGCACTGATCACGTGGCTGATCATGCACTCACGTGACTGATCATGCACTGATCACGTGGCTATCATGCACTGATCACGTGGCTGATCATGCACTGATCACGTGGCTGATCATGCACCTGTCGTGACTGATCATGCACTGATCACGTGGACTCATGCACTGATCACGTGGCTGATCATACACTGATCACGTGACTGCTGCACTGATCACGTGGCTCATGCACTGATCACGTGGCTGATCATGCAATGATCACTGTGCTCATGCACTGATCACGTGACTGATCATGCACTGATCACGTGGCTGATCATGCACTGATCACGTGGCTGATCATGCACTGATCACGGACTGATCATGCACTGATCACGTGGCTATCATGCACTGATCACGTGGCTGATCATGCACTGATCACGTGAGCTCATGTACTGATCACGTGACTGATCATGCACTGATCACGTGATTGATCATGCACTGATCACGTGGCTGATCATGCACTGATCACGTGGCTGATCATGCATGATCACGTGACTGATCATGCACTGATCACGTGGCTATCATGCACTGATCACGTGGCTGATCATGCACTGATCACGTGGCTATCATGCACTGATCACGTGGCTGATCATGCACTATCATGACTGATGCACGATCACGTGGCTATCATGCACTGATCACGTGGCTATCATGCACTGATCACGTGGCTGATCATGCACTGATCACGTGGCTATCATGCACTGCGTCACTGATCATGCACTGATCACGTGACTGATCATGCACTGATCACGTGGCTGATCATGCACTGATCACGTGACTGATCATGCACTGATCACGTGGCTGATCATGCACTGATCACGTGACTGATCATGCACTGATCACGTGGCTATCATGCACTGATCACGTGGCTGATCATGCACTGATCACGTGACTGATCATGCACTGATCACGTGGCTGATCATGCACTGATCACGTGACTGATCATGCACTGATCCTGATGTCTGATCATGCACTGATCACGTGGCTATCATGCACTTCACGTGGCTGATCATGCATGATCACGTAGCTACCATGCACTGATCACGTGACTGATCATGCACTGATCACGTGACTGATCATGCACTGATCACGTGGCTATCATGCACTACTCACGTGGCTGATCATGCACTGATCACGTGGCTATCATGTACTGGTCACGTGAATGATCATCACTGATCACGTGACTGATCATGCACTGATCACGTGGCTATCATGCACTGATCACGTGACTGATCATGCACTGATCACGTCTGATCATGCACTGATCACGTGACTGATCATGCACTGATCACGTGGCTGATCATGCACTGATCACGTGACTGATCATGCACTGATCACGTGGCTGATCATGCACTGATCACGTGGCTATCATGCACTGATCACGTGGCTGATCACACTGTATCACGTGACTGATCATGCACTGATCACGTGGCTGATCATGCACTGATCACGTGGCTATCATGCACTGATCACGTGGCTGATCATGCAATGATCACGTAGCTACCATGTACTGATCACGTGACTGATCATGCACTGATCACGTGGCTGATCATGCACTGATCACGTGGCTGATCATGCACTGATCACGTGGCTGATCATGCACTGATCACGTGACTGATCATGCACTGATCACGTGACTGATCATGCACTGATCACGTGGCTATCATGCACTGATCACGTGGCTGATCATGCACTGATCACGTGCCTGGTCATGCACTGATCACGTGGCTGATCATGCACTGATCACGTGACTGATCATGCACTGATCACGTGTCTGATCATGCACTGATCACGTGGCTATCATGCACTGCTCACGTGGCTGATCATGCATGATCACGCAGCTACCATGTACTGGTCACATGACTGATCATGCACTGATCACGTGACTGATCATGCAGTGATCACGTGGCTATCATGCACTACTCACGTGGCTGATCATGCAATGATCATGTAGCTACCATGTACAGGTCACGTGAATGATCATACACCCATCAGGTGACTGATCATGCACTGATCACGTGGCTATCATGCACTGATCACGAGACTGATCATGCACTGATCACGTCTATATCATGCACTGATCACATGACTGCATGCACTGATCACGTGGATGATCATACACTAATCATGTGACAGATCATGCACTGATCACGTGGCTGATCATGCACTGATACCGTGACTGAGCATGGACTGATCACATGACTATCATGTAGTGATCACGTGACTTAATGGCGCTGATCATGTGACTGATCATGCGCTGATCATGTTTGCTATCATACACTGATCATGTGCCTCTGGAGGCAATAAACAAAGAGCTGAGTAGGCACGAATCAAACAGTCAGCAGGCAATAATCATGGAACTCAGCTGTGAGGAATCATGCTGCTCAGCTGGCAATAATCAAGCAGCTGAGCAGGCAGGAATTACGCAGCACAGCTGGCAATTGTCAAGCAGATGACAGGCAGGAATCGTGCAGCTCAGCTGGCAATTGTCAAGCAGATGAGCAGACAGTAATCACGCAGCTCAGCAGGCCCAGATCACGTGACTGAGCATGCACTGTTCACGTGGCTGATCATACACTGATCACGTGATGATCATGCACTGATCACTTGGATATCATGCACTGATCACGTGGCTGATCATACACTGTTCACGTGTCTGACCATGCACTGATCACGTGGCTGATCATACACTGCTCACGTAACTGATCATGCACTGATCACGTGGCTATCATGCACTGATCACGTGGCTGAACATGCACTGTTCACGTGGCTGATCACACACCTGTCACGTGACATATCATGCACTGATCACGTGGCACTCATGCACTGATCACGTGGCTGATCATACTCTGCTCACGTAACTCATGCACACATCACGTGGCTATCATGCACTGCTCACGTGGCTCGTCATGGAATGATCACGTGGCTACCATATACTGGTCACGTGACTGATCATGCAAGATCACGTAAATGATCATGCACTGTTCACGTGACTGATCATGTACTGATCACGTGACTGATCATGCACTGATCACGTGGCTATCATGCTCTGCTCACGTGGCTGATCATGCAACGATCACGTAGCAACCATGTACTGGTCACGTGACTGATCATGCACTGATCACGTAATTGATCCTGCACTGATCACGTGGCTCATCATGCACTGATCACGTGGCTGATCACACATGTATCACGTGACTGATCATGCACTGATCCGTGCTCATGCACTGATCACGTGGCTGTCATGCACTGATCACGTGGATATCATGCACTGATCACGTGGCTGATCACACGCACTGATCACATGACTGATCATGCACTGATCACGTGGCTATCATGCACTGATCACGTGGCTGATCATGCACTGATCACGTAGCTACCATGTACTGGTCACGTGACTGATCATGCACTGATCACGTGAATTGATCATGCACTGATCACGTGGCTGATCATGCACTGATCACGTGGCTGATCATGCACTGATCACGTGACTGATCATGCACTGATCACGTGACTGATCATGCACTGATCACGTGGCTATCATGCACTGATCACGTGGCTGATCATGCACTGATCACGTGACTGATCATGCACTGATCACGTGGCTGATCATGCACTGATCACGTGTGATCATGCACTGATCACGTGGCTGATCATGCACTGATCACGTGACTGATCATGCACTGATCACGTGGCTGATCATGCACTGATCACGTGGCTGATCATGCAGATCACGTGGCTGATCATGCACTGATCACGTGACTGATCATGCACTGATCACGTGACTGATCATGCACTGATCACGTGGCTATCATGCACTGATCACGTGGCTGATCATGCACTGATCATGCTGCCATGTGCTAGTCACGTGACTGATCATACACTGATCACGTGACTGATCATGCACTGATCACGTGGCTATCATGCACTGATCACGTGGCTGATCATGCACTGATTCGTGGCTGTCACACACTGATCACGTGACTATCATGCACTGATCACGTGGCACTCATGCACTGATCACGTGGCTGATCATGCACTGATCACGCATGTCATGCACATCCGCAATGGCTATCATGCACTGATCCATGGCTGTCATGCAATGATCACGTAGCTACCATGCACTGATCACGTGACTGATCATGCAGATCACGTAACTGATCATGCACTGATCACACTGATCATATACTGATCACGTGATGATCATGCACTGATCACGTGGCTATCATGCACTGATCACGTGGCTGATCATGCACTGCACGATCGCATGCTCATAGCTGCTGATCCGGCTGATCATGCACTGATCACGTAATTGATCATGCACTGATCCGTGGCTGATCATGCACTGATCACGTGGCTGATCACACTGATCACGTGACTGATCATGCACTGATCGTGGCTCTCATGCACTGATCACGTGGCTGATCATGCACTGATCACGTGGACATCATGCACTGATCACGTGGCTGATCGCACTGCATCACGTGGTGATCATGCACTGATCACGTGGCTATCATGCACTGATCACGTGGCTATCATGCACTGAACACGTGACTGATCATGCACTGATCACGTGGCTGATCATGCACTGATCACGTGGCTATCATGCACTGATCACATGGATATCATGCACTGATCACGTGGCTGCATGCACTGATCGTGGCTGATCATGCACTGATCACGTGACTGATCATGCACTGATCACGTGACTGATCATGCACTGATCACGTGGCTGATCATGCACTGATCACGTGACTGATCATGCACTGATCACGTGACTGATCATGCACTGATCACGTGGCTGATCATGCACTGATCACGTGACTGATCATGCACTGATCACGTGGCTGATCATGCACTGATCACGTGACTGATCATGCACTGATCACGTGACTGATCATGCACTGATCACGTGGCTATCATGCACTGATCACGTGGCTGATCATGCACTGATCACGCTACCATACTGGTCACATGACTGATCATGCACTGATCACGTGACTGATCATGCACTGATCACGTGGCTATCATGCACTACTCACGTGGCTGATCATGCAATGATCATGTAGCTACCATGTACCGGTCAGGTGACTGATCATACACCCATCAGGTGACTGATCATGCACTGATCACGTGGCTATCATGCACTGATCGAGACTGATCATGCACTGATCACGTCTATATCATGCACTGATCACATGACTGCCATGCACTGATCACGTGGATGATCATACACTAATCATGTGACAGATCATGCACTGATCACGTGGCTGATCATGCACTGATACCGTGACTGAGCATGGACTGATCACATGACTATCATGCAGTGATCACGTGACTTAATGGCGCTGATCATGTGACTGATCATGCGCTGATCATGTTTGCTATCATACACTGATCATTTGCCTCTGGAGGAAATAAACAAAGAGCTGAGTAGGCACGAATCAAACAGTCAGCAGGCAATAATCATGGAACTCAGGTGTGAGGAATCATGCTGCTCAGCTGGCAATAATCAAGCAGCTGAGCAGGCAGGAATTACGCAGCACAGCTGGCAATTGTCAAGCAGATGACAGGCAGGAATCGTGCAGCTCAGCTGGCAATTGTCAAGCAGATGAGCAGACAGTAATCACGCAGCTCAGCAGGCCCTGATCACGTAACTGAGCATGCACTATTCACGTGACTGATCATACACTGATCACGTGATGATCATGCACTGATCACGTGGCTATCATGCACTGATCACGTGGCTGATCATACACTGTTCACGTGTCTGACCATGCAATGATCACGTGGCTGATCATGCACTGGTCACGTAACTGATCATGCACTGATCACGTGGCTGATCATGCACTGATCACGTGGCTGATCATGCACTGATCACGTGGCTGATCATACACTGTCACGTGACTGATCATGCACTGATCACGTGGCACTCATGCACTGATCACGTGGCTGATCATACACTGATCACGTGACTCATGCACATCACGTGGCTATCATGCACTGATCACGTGGCTGATCATGCAATGATCACGTAGCTAACATGTACTGGTCACGTGACTGATCATGCACTGATCACGTAAATGATCATGCACTGATCACGTGACTGATCATGTACTGATCACGTGACTGATCATGCACTGATCACGTGGCTATCATGCACTGCTCACGTGGCTGATCATGCACCGATCACGTAGCAACCATGTACTGGTCACGTGACTGATCATGCACTGATCACGTAATTGATCCTGCACTGATCACGTGGCTCATCATGCACTGATCACGTGGCTGATCACACATGTATCACGTGACTGATCATGCACTGATCCGTGACTATCATGCACTGATCACGGCTGTCATGCACTGATCCGTGGATATCATGCACTGATCATGTGGCTGATCACACACGTATCACATGACTGATCGCACTGATCACGTGGCTATCATGCACTGATCACGTGGCTATCATGCACTGATCACGTGGCTGATCAGGCAATGATCACGTAGCTACCATGTACTGGTCACGTGACTGATCATGCACTGAGCACGTAATTGATCATGCACTGATCACGTGGCTGATCATGCACTGATCACGTGGCTGATCATACACTGATCACGTAACTGATCATGCACTGATCACGTGACTGATCATGCACTGATCACGTGGCTATCATGCACTGATCACGTGGCTGATCATGCACTGATCACGTGGCTGATCATGCACTGATCACGTGACTGATCATGCACTGATCTCGTGTCTGATCATGCACTGATCACGTGGCTATCATGCACTGCTCACGTGGCTGATCATGCCATGATCACGCAGCTACCATGTACTGGTCACGTGACTGATCATGCACTGATCACGTGACTGATCATGCAGTGATCACGTGGCTATCATGAACTACTCACGTGGCTGATCATGCAATGATCATGTAGCTACCATGTACAGGTCACGTGAATGATCATACACCCATCAGGTGACTGATCATGCACTGATCACGTGGCTATCATGCACTGATCACGAGACTGATCATGCACTGTTCACGTCTATATCATGCACTGATCACATGACTGCCCGTGCACTGATCACGTGGATGATCATACACTAATCTTGTGACAGATCATGCACTGATCACGTGGCTGATCATGCACTGATACCGTGACTGAGCATGGACTGATCACATGACTATCATGTAGTGATCACGTGACTTAATGGCGCTGATCATGTGACTGATCATGCGCTGATCATGTTTGCTATCATACACTGATCATGTGCCTCTGGAGGCAATAAACAAAGAGCTGAGTAGGCACGAATCAAACAGTCAGCAGGCAATAATCATGGAACTCAGGTGTGAGGAATCATGCTGCTCAGCTGGCAATAATCAAGCAGCTGAGCAGGCAGGAATTACGCAGCACAGCTGGCAATTGTCAAGCAGATGACAGGCAGGAATCGTGCAGCTCAGCTGGCAATTGTCAAGCAGATGAGCAGACAGTAATCACGCAGCTCAGCAGGCCCAGATCACGTGACTGAGCATGCACTGTTCACGTGGCTGATCATACACTGATCACGTGATGATCATGCACTGATCACTTGGATATCATGCACTGATCACGTGGCTGATCATACACTGTTCACGTGTCTGACCATGCACTGATCACGTGGCTGATCATGCACTGCTCACGTAACTGATCATGCACTGATCACGTGGCTATCATGCACTGATCACGTGGCTGAACATGCACTGTTCACGTGGCTGATCACACACCTGTCACGTGACATATCATGCACTGATCACGTGGCACTCATGCACTGATCACGTGGCTGATCATACTCTGCTCACGTAACTCATGCACACATCACGTGGCTATCATGCACTGCTCACGTGGCTCGTCATGGAATGATCACGTGGCAACCATATACTGGTAACGTGACTGATCATGCAAAGATCACGTAAATGATCATGCACTGTTCATGTGACTGATCATGTACTGATCACGTGACTGATCATGCACTGATCACGTGGCTATCATGCTCTGCTCACGTGGCTGATCATGCACTGATCACGTGGCTGATCATGCACTGATCACGTGGCTGATCATGCACTGATCACGTGGCTGATCATGCACTGATCACGTGGCTATCATGCACTGATCACGTGGCTGATCACACACGTATCACGTGACTGATCATGCACTGATCCGCGGCTCATGCACTGATCACGTGGCTATCATGCACTGATCACGTGGCTGATCATGCAATGATCACGTGGCTATCATGCACTGGTCACGTGACTGATCATGCACTGATCACGTGACTGATCATGCACTGATCACGTGGCTATCATGCACTGATCACGTGGCTGATCATGCACTGATCACGTGACTGATCATGCACTGATCACGGCTGATCATGCACTGATCACGTGGCTGATCATGCACTGATCACTTGGCTGGCACATACACTGATCACGTGCCTGATCATGCACTGATCACGTGGCTGATCATGCACTGATCACGTGGCTGATCATGCACTGATCACGTGGCTGATCATGCACTGATCACGTGACTATCATGCACTGATCTGTCTGATCATGCACTGATCACGTGGCTATCATGCACTGATCACGTGGCTGATCATGCCATGATCACGCAGCTACCATGTACTGGTCACGTGACTGATCATGCACTGATCACGTGACTGATCATGCACTGATCACGTGGCTATCATGAACTACTCACGTGGCTGATCATGCAATGATCATGTAGCTACCATGTACAGGTCACGTGACTGATCATGCACCGATCACGTGACTGATCATGCACTGATCACGTGGCTATCATGCACTGATCACGGGACTGATCATGCACTGTTCACGTCTATATCATGCACTGATCACATGACTGCCCGTGCACTGATCACGTGGATGATCATACACTAATCTTGTGACAGATCATGCACTGATCACGTGGCTGATCATGCACTGATACCGTGACTGAGCATGGACTGATCACATGACTATCATGTAGTGATCACGTGACTTAATGGCGCTGATCATGTGACTGATCATGCGCTGATCATGTTTGCTATCATACACTGATCATGTGCCTCTGGAGGCAATAAACAAAGAGCTGAGTAGGCACGAATCAAACAGTCAGCAGGCAATAATCATGGAACTCAGGTGTGAGGAATCATGCTGCTCAGCTGGCAATAATCAAGCAGCTGAGCAGGCAGGAATTACGCAGCACAGCTGGCAATTGTCAAGCAGATGACAGGCAGGAATCGTGCAGCTCAGCTGGCAATTGTCAAGCAGATGAGCAGACAGTAATCGCAGCTCAGCAGGCCCAGATCACGTGACTGAGCATGCACTGTTCACGTGGCTGATCATACACTGATCACGTGATGATCATGCACTGATCACTTGGATATCATGCACTGATCACGTGGCTGATCATACACTGTTCACGTGTCTGACCATGCACTGATCACGTGGCTGATCATACACTGCTCACGTAACTGATCATGCACTGATCACGTGGCTATCATGCACTGATCACGTGGCTGAACATGCACTGTTCACGTGGCTGATCACACACCTGTCACGTGACATATCATGCACTGATCACGTGGCACTCATGCACTGATCACGTGGCTGATCATACACTGCTCACGTGACTCATGCACACATCACGTGGCTATCATGCACTGCTCACGTGGCTCGTCATGGAATGATCACGTAGCAACCATATACTGGTAACGTGACTGATCATGCAAAGATCACGTAAATGATCATGCACTGTTCACGTGACTGATCATGTACTGATCACGTGACTGATCATGCACTGACCACGTGGCTATCATGCTCTGCTCACGTGGCTGATCATGCAACGATCACGTGGCAACCATGTACTGGTCACGTGACTGATCATGCACTGATCACGTAATTGATCCTGCACTGATCACGTGGCTCATCATGCACTGATCACGTGGCTGATCACACATGTATCACGTGACTGATCATGCACTGATCCCGTGGCTCTCATGCACTGATCACGTGGCTGTCATGCACTGATCACGTGGATATCATGCACTGATCACGTGGCTGATCACACACGTATCACATGACTGATCATGCACTGATCACGTGGCTATCATGCACTGATCACGTGGCTATCATGCACTGATCACGTGGCTGATCATGCAATGATCACGTAGCTACCATGTGCACTGGTCACGTGACTGATCATGCACTGATCACGTAATTGATCATGCACTGATCACGTGGCTGATCATGCACTGATCACGTGGCTGATCATACACTGATCACATAACTGATCATGCACTGATCACGTGACTGATCATGCACTGATCACGTGGCTATCATGCACTGATCACTTGGCTGGACATACACTGATCACGTGCCTGGTCATGCTGATCACGTGGCTGATCATGCACTGATCATGACTATCATGCTGATCACGTGGCTGATCATGCACTGATCACGTGACTGATCATGCACTGATCTCGTGTCTGATCATGCACTGATCACGTGGCTATCATGCACTGATCACGTGGCTGATCATGCCATGATCACGCAGCTACCATGTACTGGTCACATGACTGATCATGCACTGATCACGTGACTGATCATGCAGTGATCACGTGGCTATCATGAACTACTCACGTGGCTGATCATGCAATGATCATGTAGCTACCATGTACAGGTCACGTGAATGATCATACACCCATCAGGTGACTGATCATGCACTGATCACGTGGCTATCATGCACTGATCACTAGACTGATCATGCACTGTTCACGCCTATATCATGCACTGATCACATGACTGCCCGTGCACTGATCACGTGGATGATCATACACTAATCTTGTGACAGATCATGCACTGATCACGTGGCTGATCATGCACTGATACCGTGACTGAGCATGGACTGATCACATGACTATCATGTAGTGATCACGTGACTTAATGGCGCTGATCATGTGACTGATCATGCGCTGATCATGTTTGCCATCATACACTGATCATGTGCCTCTGGAGGCAATAAACAAAGAGCTGAGTAGGCACGAATCAAACAGTCAGCAGGCAATAATCATGGAACTCAGGTGTGAGGAATCATGCTGCTCAGCTGCCAATAATCAAGCAGCTGAGCAGGCAGGAATTACGCAGCACAGCTGGCAATTGTCAAGCAGATGACAGGCAGGAATCGTGCAGCTCAGCTGGCAATTGTCAAGCAGATGAGCAGACAGTAATCACGCAGCTCAGCAGGCCCAGATTACGTGACTGAGCATGCACTGTTCACGTGGCTGATCATACACTGATCACGTGATGATCATGCACTGATCACTTGGATATCATGCACTGATCACGTGGCTGATCATACACTGTTCACGTGTCTGACCATGCACTGATCACGTGGCTGATCATACACTGCTCACGTAACTGATCATGCACTGATCACGTGGCTATCATGCACTGATCACGTGGCTGAACATGCACTGTTCACGTGGCTGATCACACACCTGTCACGTGACATATCATGCACTGATCACGTGGCACTCATGCACTGATCACGTGGCTGATCATACTCTGCTCACGTAACTCATGCACACATCACGTGGCTATCATGCACTGCTCACGTGGCTCGTCATGGAATGATCACGTAGCAACCATATACTGGTAACGTGACTCATCATGCAAAGATCACGTAAATGATCATGCACTGTTCACGTGACTGATCATGTACTGATCACGTGACTGATCATGCACTGACCACGTGGCTATCATGCTCTGCTCACGTGGCTGATCATGCAACGATCACGTAGCAACCATGTACTGGTCACGTGACTGATCATGCACTGATCACGTAATTGATCATGCACTGATCACGTGGCTCATCATGCACTGATCACGTGGCTGATCACACATGTATCACGTGACTGATCATGCACTGATCACGTGGCTGTCATGCACTGATCACGTGGCTGATCATGCACTGATCACGTGGCTGATCACACACTGATCACGTGACTGATCATGCACTGATCACGTGGCTGATCATGCACTGATCACGTGGCTATCATGCACTGATCGTGGCTGATCAGGCACTGATCACGCGTGACTGATCATGCACTGATCACGAATTGATCATGCACTGATCACGTGGCTGATCATGCACTGATCACGTGGCTGATCATGCACTGATCACGTGACTGATCATGCACTGATCACGTGATGATCATGCACTGATCACGGCTGATCATGCACTGATCACGTGGCTGATCATGCACTGATCACGTGCTTGATCATGCACTGATCACGTGGCTGATCATGCACTGATCACGTGACTGATCATCATGCACTGATCACGTGGCTATCATGCACTGATCACGTGGCTGTCATGCACTGATCACGTAGCATATACTGGTCACGTGACTGATCATGCACTGATCACGCATGATCATGCACTGATCACGTGACTGATCATGCACTGATCACGTGACTGATCATGCACTGATCACGCTATCATGCACTGATCACGTGCTGATCATGCACTGATCACGTGGCTATCATGTACTGGTCACGTGACTGATCATGCACTGATCACGTAACTGATCATGCACTGATCACGTGGCTGATCATGCACTGATCACGTGGCTGATCATGCACTGATCACGTTCGATCATGCACTGATCACGGACTGATCATGCACTGATCACGTGGCTGATCATGCACTGATCACGTGACTGATCATGCACTGATCTCGTGTCTGATCATGCACTGATCACGTGGCTATCATGCACTGCTCACGTGGCTGATCATGCCATGATCACGCAGCTACCATGCACTGGTCACATGACTGATCATGCACTGATCACGTGACTGATCATGCAGTGATCACGTGGCTATCATGAACTACTCACGTGGCTGATCATGCAATGATCATGTAGCTACCATGTACAGGTCACGTGAATGATCATACACCCATCAGGTGACTGATCATGCACTGATCACGTGGCTATCATGCACTGATCACGAGACTGATCATGCACTGTTCACGTCTATATCATGCACTGATCACATGACTGCCCGTGCACTGCTCACGTGGATGATCATACACTAATCTTGTGACAGATCATGCACTGATCACGTGGCTGATCATGCACTGATACCGTGACTGAGCATGGACTGATCACATGACTATCATGTAGTGATCACGTGACTTAATGGCGCTGATCATGTGACTGATCATGCGCTGATCATGTTTGCTATCATACACTGATCATGTGCCTCTGGAGGCAATAAACAAAGAGGTGAGTAGGCACGAATCAAACAGTGAGCAGGCAATAATCATGGAACACAGCTGTGAGGAATCATGCTGCTCAGCTGGCAATAATCAAGCAGCTGAGCAGGCAGGAATTACGCAGCACAGCTGGCAATTGTCAAGCAGATGACAGGCAGGAATCGTGCAGCTCAGCTGGCAATTGTCAAGCAGATGAGCAGACAGTAATCACGCAGCTCAGCAGGCCCAGATCACGTGACTGAGCATGCACTGTTCACGTGGCTGATCATACACTGATCACGTGATGATCATGCACTGATCACTTGGATATCATGCACTGATCACGTGGCTGTTCATACACTGTTCACGTGTCTGACCATGCACTGATCACGTGGCTGATCATACACTGCTCACGTAACTGATCATGCACTGATCACGTGGCTATCATGCACTGATCACGTGGCTGAACATGCACTGTTCACGTGGCTGATCACACACCTGTCACGTGACATATCATGCACTGATCACGTGGCACTCATGCACTGATCACGTGGCTGATCATACTCTGCTCACGTAACTCATGCACACAACACGTGGCTATCATGCACCGCTCACGTGGCTGTCATGGAATGATCACGTAGCAACCATATACTGGTAACGTGACTGATCATGCAAAGATCACGTAAATGATCATGCACTGTTCACGTGACTGATCATGCACTGATCACGTGACTGATCATGCACTGACCACGTGGCTATCATGCTCTGCTCACGTGGCTGATCATGCAACGATCACGAGCAACCATGTACTGGTCACGTGACTGATCATGCACTGATCACGTAATTGATCCTGCACTGATCACGTGGCTCATCATGCACTGATCACGTGGCTGATCACACATGTATCACGTGACTGATCATGCACTGATCCCGTGGCTCATGCACTGATCACGTGGCTGTCATGCACTGATCACGTGGATATCATGCACTGATCACGTGGCTGATCACACACTGATCACATGACTGATCATGCACTGATCACGTGGCTATCATGCACTGATCACGTGGCTATCATGCACTGATCACGTGGCTGATCAGGCAATGATCACGCAGCTACCATGTACTGGTCACGCGACTGATCATGCACTGATCACGCAATTGATCATGCACTGATCATGTGGCTGATCATGCACTGATCACGTGCTGATCATACACTGATCACATAACTGATCATGCACTGATCACGTGACTGATCATGCACTGATCACGTGGCTATCATGCACTGATCACTTGGCTGGACATACACTGATCACGTGCCTGGTCATGCACTGATCACGTGGCTGATCATGCACTGATCACGTGACTGATCATGCACTGATCTCGTGTCTGATCATGCACTGATCACGTGGCTATCATGCACTGCTCACGTGGCTGATCATGCCATGATCACGCAGCTACCATGTACTGGTCACATGACTGATCATGCACTGATCACGTGACTGATCATGCAGTGATCACGTGGCTATCATGAACTACTCACGTGGCTGATCATGCAATGATCATGTAGCTACCATGTACAGGTCACATGAATGATCATACACCCATCAGGTGACTGATCATGCACTGATCACGTGGCTATCATGCACTGATCACGAGACTGATCATGCACTGTTCACGTCTATATCATGCACTGATCACATGACTGCCTGCACTGATCACGTGGATGATCATACACTAATCGTGACAGATCATGCACTGATCACGTGGCTGATCATGCACTGATACCGTGACTGAGCATGGACTGATCACATGACTATCATGTAGTGATCACGTGACTTAATGGCGCTGATCATGTGACTGATCATGCGCTGATCATGTTTGCTATCATACACTGATCATGTGCCTCTGGAGGCAATAAACAAAGAGCTGAGTAGGCACGAATCAAACAGTCAGCAGGCAATAATCATGGAACACAGGTGTGAGGAATCATGCTGCTCAGCTGGCAATAATCAAGCAGCTGAGCAGGCAGGAATTACGCAGCACAGCTGGCAATTGTCAAGCAGATGACAGGCAGGAATCGTGCAGCTCAGCTGGCAATTGTCAAGCAGATGAGCAGACAGTAATCACGCAGCTCAGCAGGCCCAGATCACGTGACTGAGCATGCACTGTTCACGTGGCTGATCATACACTGATCACGTGATGATCATGCACTGATCACTGGATATCATGCACTGATCACGTGGCTGATCATACACCGATCACGTGCCTGATCATGCACTGATCACGTGGCTGATCATGCACTGAATACGTGGCTGAACATGCACTGTTCACGTGGCTGATCACACCTGATCACGGGACATATCACGCACTGATCACGTGGCACTCATGCACTGATCACGTGCTGATCGCACTCCACCACTTCATACTATGCACACATCACGTGGCATCATGCACCGCTCACGTGGCTCGCCATGGAATGATCACGGCTACCATATACTGGTCACGTGACTGCTCATGCACAGATCACGAATGATCATGCACTGTTCACGTGACTGATCATGCACTGATCACGTGACTGATCATGCACTGATCACGTGGCTATCATGCTCTGCTCACGTGGTTGATCATGCACCGATCACGTAGCAACCATGCACTGGTCACGTGACTGATCATGCACTGATCACGTAATGATCCTGCACTGATCACGTGGCTCATCACGCACTGATCCGTGGCTGATCACACAGGTATCACGTGACTGATCATGTACAGATCACGTGACTAATCATGAAGTGATCACGTGGCTATCCTGCACTAATCACGTGACTGATTTACACATCGATCACGCCACTGATCATGCACTGATCACGTGGCTATCATGCACTGATCACGTGACTGATCATGCACAGATCACGTGACTGATCATGCACAGATCACGTAACTGATCATGCACTGATCACCTGGCTATCATACACTGCTCACGTGCTGATCATGCAGTTACCGGCTACCATGTACTGGTCACGTGACTGATCATGCACTGATCACATAATTGATCATGCACTGATCACCTGGCTTATCATGCATTGATCATGTGACTGATCATGTGCTGATCATGTTTGGTGTCACACACTGATCATGTGCCTCTGGAGGCATGAACATAGAGCTGAGTAGGCAGGAATCAATCAGCAGGCTATCATCATGGAACTCACCTCTGAGAAATCATGCTGCTCAGCTGGCAATAATCAAGTAGATGAGCAGGCAGGAATTACGCAGCACAGGTGGCACTTGTCAAGCAGATGACAGGCAGGAATCGTGCAGCTCAGCTGCAATTGTCAAGCAGATGAACAGACAGTAATCACGCAGCTCAGCAGGCCCTGATCACGTGACTGAGCATGCACTGTTCACGTGGCTGATCATACACTGATCACGTGATGATCATGCACTGATCACTTGGATATCATGCACTGATCACGTGGCTGATCATACACTGTTCACGTGTCTGCCCATGCTCTGCTCACGTGGCTGATCATACACTGCTCACGTAACTGATCATGCACTGATCACGTGGCTATCATGCACTGATCACGTGGCTGAACATGCACTGTTCACGTGGCTGATCACACACCTGTCACGGACATATCATGCACTGATCACGGCACCCATGCACTGAACACGCTGATCATACCCTTGACTCATCATGCACACATCACGTTTCTATCATGCACTGCTCACGCGGCTCGGTCATGGAATGATCACGCAGCTACCATATACCGGTCACGCGATGATCATGCACAGATCACGAAATGATCATGCACTGTCACGCGGATGATCATGCACTGATCACGTGACTGATCATGAACTGATCACGTGGCTGATCATGCACTGATCACTGTAATTGATCATGCACTTATCATTTGGCTGATCATGCACTGATCACGTGGCTGATCATACACTGATCACGTGACTGATCATGCACTGATCACGTGACTGATCATGCACTGATCACGTGGCTATCATGCACTGATCACGTGGCTGGTCATGCACTGATCACATGACTGATCATGCGCTGATCACGTGACTGATCACGTACTGATCACGTGACTGATCATGCACTGATCACGCAGCTGATCATGCACTGATCACGTGCTGATCATGCACTGATCACGACTGATCATGCACTGATCAGATGGATCCTTCACTGATCAGTGGCTATCATGCACTTATTACGTGGCTGATCATACACAGATCACGGATGATAATGCACTGATCACTGGCTATCATGCACTCATTACGTGGCTATCGCACTGATCACGTGGTTGATCATACACTGATCACGTGACTGATCATGCACTGATCACGTCTATATCATGCACTGATTACGTGACTGCCCATGCACTGATCACGCGGATGATCATACACTGATCAGTGCCTGATCATGCACTGATCACGTACATCATGCACTGCTCACGTCTGTTCATGCAATGATCACGGAAGCAATGTACCGATCACGTGGTGATCACGCACTGATCACGTAATTGATCATGCACTGATCACGTACTGATCATGCACTGTTAATGCGGGTGATCATGCACTGATCGCGACTGATCACACGATCGCGTGGCTATCATGCACGGCGCCATGTGGCTGATCATGCAATGATCACCTAGCTACCATATACTGGTCACGTAACTGATCATGCACTGATCACATAATTGATGCACTGATCATGTGGCCGATCATGCACTGATCACGTGATCATCCACTGATCACGTGACTGATCATGCACTGATCACGTGACTGATCATGCACTGATCACGGCTACCATGCACTGATCACGTGGCTGGTCATACACTGATCACGCGCCTGGTCATGCACAGATTACGTGACTGATCATGCACTGAACACGCGACTGATCATGCACTGATCACGTGGCTATCACGCACTATTCACGCGCTGATCATGCAATGATCATAGCTACCATGTCACTGACTGATCATACACCGATCAGATGACGGATCATGCACCGATCACGTGCTGATCATGCACTGTTCACGTGGCTGATCATACACTGATCACGTCTGGTCATGCACAGATCACGGACAAATCATGAACTGATCACGGCTGATCATGAACTGATCACGTGGCTGATCATGCACTGATCACGGATCATGCACTGATACCGTGACTGAGCATGGACTGATCACATGACTATCATGTAGTAATCACGTGACTTAATGGCGCTGATCATGTGACTGATCATGCGCTGATCATGTTTGCTATCATACACTGATCTTGTGCCTCTGGAGGCAATAAACAAAGAGCTGAGTAGGCACGAATCAAACAGTCAGCAGGCAATAATCTTGGAACTCAGCTGTGAGGACTCATGCTGCTCAGCTGGCAATAATCAAGCAGCTGAGCAGGCAGGAATTACGCAGCACAGCTGGCAATTGTCAAGCAGATGACAGGCAGGAATCGTGCAGCTCAGCTGGCAGTTGTCAAGCAGATGAGCAGACAGTAATCACGCAGCTCAGCAGGCCCAGATCACGTGACTGAGCATGCACTGTTCACGTGGCTGATCATACACTGATCACGTGATGATCATGCATCACATGGATATCATGCACTGATCACGCGGCTGATCATACACTGTTCACGTGTCGACCATGCACTGATCACGTGGCTGATCATACACTGCTCACGTAACTGATCATGCACTGATCACGTGGCTATCATGCAATGATCACGTGGCTGAACATGCACTGTTCACGTGGCTGATCACACACCTGTCACCTGACATAACATGCACTGATCACGCGGCACTCATGCACTGATCACGTGGCTGATCATACTCTGCTCACGTAACTGATCATGCACACATCACGTGGCTATCATGCACTTCACGGCTCGTCATGGATTGATCACGTACCAACCATATACTGGTAACGTGACTGATCATGCACAGATCAGGTAAATGATCATGCACTGTTCACCTGACTGATCATGTACTGATCACGCACATGATCTGATCATGCACTGATCACGTGGCAACCATGTACACTGATCACGTAATGATCCTGCACTGATCACGTGGCTCATCATGCACTGATCACGCGGCCGATCACACATGGTCGACTGATCATGCACTGATCACGCGGCTCTCATGCACTGATCACGGCTGATCATGCACTGATCACGTGGATATCATGCACTGATCACGTGGTTGATCACACGTATCACATGACAGATCATGCACTGATCACGTGGCTATCATGCACTGATCACGTGGTTACTGGCGCATGATCACGGGCTTATCAGGCAATGATCACGTAGCTACCATGCACTGGTCACTTGACTGATCATGCACTGATCACGTAATTGATCATGCACTGATCACGTGACTGATCATGCACTGATCACGTGCTATCATGCACTGATCACTTGGCTTCATACACTGATCACGTTGTGCAACAGATTACATGACTGATCATGCATGAACACGTGACTGATCATGCACTGATCACGTGGCTATCATGCACTACTCACGCCGCTGATCATGCAATGATCATGTAGCTACCATGTACCGGTGAGGTGACTGATCATACACCCATCAGATGACGGATCATGCACTGATCACCTGGCTATCATGCATGTTCACGTGGCTGATCATACACCGATCACCTGCCTGGTCATGCACAGATCACGTGACAAATCATGAACTGATCACATAGCTCATCATGAACTGATCACCTGGCTGATCATGCACTGATCACCTGGCTGATCATGCACTGATACCGTGACTGAGCATGGACTGATCACATGACTATCATGTAGTAATCACGTGACTTAATGGCGCTGATCATGTGACTGATCATGCGCTGATCATGTTTGCTATCATACACTGATCTTGTGCCTCTGGAGGCAATAAACAAAGAGCTGAGTAGGCACGAATCAAACAGTCAGCAGGCAATAATCTTGGAACTCAGCTGTGAGGACTCATGCTGCTCAGCTGGCAATAATCAAGCAGCTGAGCAGGCAGGAATTACGCAGCACAGCTGGCAATTGTCAAGCAGATGACAGGCAGGAATCGTGCAGCTCAGCTGGCAGTTGTCAAGCAGATGAGCAGACAGTAATCACGCAGCTCAGCAGGCCCAGATCACGTGACTGAGCATGCACTGTTCACGTGGCTGATCATACACTGATCACGTGATGATCATGCACTGATACTTGATATCATGCACTGATCACGTGGCTGATCATACACTGTTCACGTGTCTGAACATGCACTGATCACGTGGCTGATCATACACTGCTCACGTAACTGATCATGCACTGATCACGTGGCTATCATGCACTGATCACGCGGCTGAACATGCATCACGTGGCTGATCACACACCGTCACCTGACATAACATGCACTGATCACGTGGCACTCATGCACTGATCACGTGGCTGATCATACACTGCTCACGTAACTGATCATGCACACATCACGTGGCTATCATGCACTTCACGTGGCTCGTCATGGTTTGATCACGTACTACCATATACTGGTAACGTGACTGATCATGCACAGATCAGGTAAATGATCATGCACTGTTCACGTGACTGATCATGTACTGATCACGCGACTGATCATGCACTGATCACGCGGCTATCATGCTCTGCTCACGTGGCTGATCATGCAATGATCACGTAGCAACCATGCACTGATCACGTAATGATCCTGCACTGATTACGTGGCTCATCATGCACTGATCACGTGGCTGATCACACATGATCACTGACTGATCATGCACTGATCACGTGGTTCTCATGCACTGATCACGTGGCTGATCATGCACTGATCACGTGGATATCATGCACTGATCACTGGCTGATCACACACGTATCACATGACTGATCATGCACCGATCACGCGGCTATCATGCACTGATCACGTGGTGATCATGCACTGATCACGTGGCTTATCAGGCAATGATCACGAGGCTACCATGTACTGGTCACTTGGCTGATCATGCACTGATCACGCAACTGATCATGCACTGATCACGCGACTGATCATGCACTGATCACGCGGCTATCATGCACTGATCACTTGGCTGGTCATACACTGATCACGCGCCTGGTCATGCACAGATTACATGACTGATCATGCACTGATCACGTGACTGATCATGCACTGATCACGTGGCTATCATGCACTGATCACGTGGCTGATCATGCAATGATCATGTAGCTACCATGTACCGGTGAGGTGACTGATCATACTCCCATCAGGTGACGGATCATGCACTGATCACGTGGTTATCATGCACTGTTCACGGGCTGATCATACACTGATCACCTGCCTGGTCATGCACAGATCACGCGACAAATCATGAACTGATCACATAGCTGATCATGAACTGATCACCTGGCTGATCATGCACTGATCACGTGGCTGATCATGCACTGATACCGTGACTGAGCATGGACTGATCACATGACTATCATGTAGTGATCACATGACTTAATGGCTGTGATCATGTGACTGATCATGCGCTGATCATGTTTGCTATCATACACTGATCATGTGCCTCTGGAGCAATAAACAAAGAGCTGAGTAGGCACGAATCAAACAGTCAGCAGGCAATAATCATGGAACTCAGCTGTGAGGACTCATGCTGCTCAGCTGGCAATAATCAAGCAGCTGAGCAGGCAGGAATTACGCAGCACAGCTCGCAATTGTCAAGCAGATGACAGGCAGGAATCGTGCAGCTCAGCTGGCAATTGTCAAGCAGATGAGCAGACAGTAATCACGCAGCTCAGCAGGCCCCAATCACGTGACTGAGCATGCACTGTTCACGTGGCTGATCATACACTGATCACGTGATGATCATGCACCGATCACTTGGCTATCATGCAGTGATAACGTGGCTGATCATACACTGTTCTCGTCTGACCATGCACTGATCAAGTGGCTGATCATACACTGCTCACGGAACTGATCATGCACTGATCACGTGGCTATCATGCACTGATCACGTGGCTGATCATGCACTGTTCACGTGGCTGATCACACACCCGTCACGCGACATAACATGCACTGATCACGCGGCACTCATGCACTGATCACGTGGCTGATCATACTCTGCTCACGTAACTGATCATGCACACATCACGCTATCATGCACTTCTCACGTGGCTCGTCATGGACTGATCACGTAGCTACCATATACTGGTAACATGACTGATCATGCACAGATCACTGACTGATCATGCACTGTTCACGTGACTGATCATGTATTGATCACGTACATCGTGCACTGATCACGTGGCTGATCAGGCAATGATCACGTAGGCTACCATGTACTGGTCACGTGACCGATCATGCCCTGAACACGCAATTGATCATGCACTGATCACGTGGTTGATCATGCACTGATCACGTGGCTGATCATACTGATCACGTGACTGATCATGCAATGATCCGTGGCTGATCATGCACTGATCACGCGACTGATCATGCACTGATCTCGTCTGATCATGTACTGATCACGCGGCTATCATGCACTGATCACGTGGCTGTCATGCACCGATCACGTGGCTATCATGCACTGATCACGTGGCTGATCACACACGTATCACATGACTGATCATGCACTGATCACGTTATCATGCACTGATCACGTGGCTATCATGCACTGATCACGTGGCTGATCATGCACTGATCACGTAGCTACCTTGTACTGGTCACACTGATCATGCACTGAGCACGTAATGATCATGCACTGATCATGTGGCTGATCATGCACTGATCACGTGGCTGATCATACACTGATCACATAACCGATCATGCACTGATCACGTGACTGATCATGCACTGATCACGTGGCTATCATGCACTGATCACTTGGCTGGACATACACTGATCACGCGCCTGGTCATGCACTGATCACGTGGCTGATCATGCACTGATCACGTGACTGATCATGCACTGATCTCGTTGATCATGCACTGATCACGTGACTGATCATGCACCGATCTCGTGACTGATCATGCACTGATCACGCGGCTATCATGCACTGCTCACGCGGCTGATCATGCCATGATCACGTAGCTACCATGTACTGGTCACATGACTGATCATGCACTGATCACGTGACTGATCATGCAGATCACGCGGCTATCATGAACTACTCACGTGGCTGATCATGCAATGATCATGTAGCTACTATGTACAGGTCACGTGACTGATCATACACCCATCAGGTGACTGATCATGCACTGATCACGTGGCTATCATGCACGGATCACGAGACTGATCATGCACTGTTCACGTCTATAACATGCACTGATCACATGACTGCCCGTGCACTGATCACGTGGATGAGCATACACTAATCTTGTGACAGATCATGTACTGATCACGTGGCTGATCATGCACTGATACCGTGACTGAGCATGGACTGATCACATGACTATCATGTAGTGATCACGTGACTTAATGGCACTGATCATGTGACTGATCATGCGCTGATCATGTTTGCTATCATACACTGATCATGTGCCTCTGGAGGCAATAAACAAAGAGCTGAGTAGGCACGAATCAAACAGTCAGCAGGCAATAATCATGGAACTCAGGTGTGAGGAATCATGCTGCTCAGCTGGCAATAATCAAGCAGCTGAACAGGCAGGAATTATGCAGCACAGCTGGCAATTGTCAAGCAGATGACAGGCAGGAATCGTGCAGCTCAGCTGGCAATTGTCAAGCAGATGAGCAGACAGTAATCACGCAGCTCAGCAGGCCCAGATCACGTGACTGAGCATGCACAGTTCACGTGGCTGATCATACACTGATCACGTGATGATCATGCACTGATCAGTTGGATATCATGCACTGATCACGCGGCTGATCATACACTGTTCACGCGTCTGACCATGCACTGATCACGTGGCTGATCATGCACTGCTCACGTAACTGATCATGCACTGATCACGTGGCTATCATGCACTGATCACGTGGCTGAACATGCACTGTTCACGTGGCTGATCACACACCTGTCACGTGACATATCATGCACTGATCACGTGGCACTCATGCACTGATCACGTGGCTGATCATACTCTGCTCACGCACTCATGCACACATCACGCGGCTATCAAGCACTGCTCACGTGGTTCGCCATGGAATGATCACGTAGCAACCATATACTGGTAACGTGACTGATCATGCAAAGATCACGCAAATGATCATGCACTGTTCACGCGACTGATCATGTACTGATCACGTGACTGATCATGCACTGACCACGTGGCTATCATGCTCTGCTCACGTGGCTGATCATGCAACGATCACGAGCAACCATGTACTGGTCACGCGACTGATCATGCACTGATCACGTAATTGATCCTGCACTGATCACGTGGCTCATCATGCACTGATCACGTGGCTGATCACACATGTGTCACGTGACTGATCATGCACTGGTCCCGTGGCTCTCATGCACTGATCACGTGGCTGTCATGCACCGATCACGTGGATATCATGCACTGATCACGTGGCTGATCACACACGTATCACATGACTGATCATGCACTGATCACGTGGCTATCATGCACTGATCACGTGGCTATCATGCACTGATCATGTGGCTGATCAGGCAATGATCACGTAGCTACCATGTACTGGTCACGTGACTGATCATGCACTGATCACGTAATTATCATGCACTGATCATGTGGCTGATCATGCACTGATCACGTGGCTGATCATGCACTGATCACATAACTGATCATGCACTGATCACGGATTGATCATGCACCGATCACGGGTCATGCACTGATCACTTGGCTGATCATACACTGATCACGCGCCTGGTCATGCACTGATCACGGGACTGATCATGCACTGATCTCGCGGTTGATCATGCACTGATCACGTGGCTATCATGCACTGATCACGGACTGATCATGCACTGATCACGTGGCTATCATGCACTGATCACGACTGATCATGCACTGATCACGTGACTGATCATGCACTGATCACGTGGCTATCATGCACTGCTCACGTGGCTGATCATGCCATGATCACGCAGCTACCATGTACTGGTCACATGACTGTGCATGCACTGTTCACGTGGCTGATCATACACTGATCACGTGATGATCATGCACTGATCACTTGGATATCATGCACTGATCACGTGGCTGATCATACCGTTCACGCGTCCGACCATGCACTGATCACGCGGCTGATCACACACTGCTCACGTAACTGATCATGCACTGATCACGTGGTTATCATGCACTGATCACGTGGCTGAACATGCACTGTTCACGTGGCTGATCACACACCTGTCACGTGACATATCATGCACTGATCACGTGAACTCATGCACTGATCACGTGGCTGATCATACTGCTCACGTAACTCATGCACACATCACGCGGCTATCATGCACCGTTCACGTGGTTCGTCATGGAATGATCACGAGCAACCATATACTGGTAACGTGATTGATCATGCAAAGATCACGTAAATGATCATGCACTCTTCACGTTGATCATGTACTGATCACGTGACTGATCATGCACCGACCACGCGGTATCATGCACTGCTCACGTGGCTGATCATGCAACGATCACGTAGCAACCATGCACTGTCACGTGACTGATCATGCACTGATCACGTAATGGATCCTGCACTGATCATGTGGCTCATCATGCACTGATCACGTGGCTGATCACACATGATCACGTGACTGATCATGCACTGATCCCGCGGCTCTCATGCACTGATCACGTGGCTGATCATGCACTGATCACGTGGATATCATGCACTGATCACGTGGCTGAGCATACACTGATCACGTGTCTGACCATGCACTGATCACGTGGCTGATCATACACTGCTCACGACTGATCATGCACTGATCACGGCTGATCATGCACTGATCACGTGGCTGATCATGCACTGATCCCGTGGCTCTCATGCACTGATCACGGGCTGTCATGCACTGATCACGCGGATATCATGCACTGATCACGTGGCTGATCATACACTGTTCACGTTCTGACCATGCACTGATCACGTGCGATCATACACTGCTCACGTAACCGATCATGCACTGATCACGTGCTATCATGCACTGCTCACGTGGCTGATCATGCCATGATCACGCAGCTACCATGTACTGGTCACATGACTGAGCATGCACTGTTCACGTGGCTGATCATACACTGATCACGGATGATCATGCACCGATCACTTGGATATCATGCACTGATCACGCGGCTGATCATACACTGTTCACGCGTCTGACCATGCACTTATCACGTGGCTGATCACACTGCTCACGTAACTGATCATGCACTGATCACGGGCTATCATGCACTGATCACGTGGCTGAACATGCACTGTTCACGCGGCTGATCACACACCTGTCATGTGACATATCATGCACTGATCACGTGGAACTCATGCACTGATCACGTGGCTGATCATACTCTGCTCACGTAACTCATGCACACATCACGTGGCTATCATGCACTTCTCACGTGGCCGCCATGGAATGATCACTTAGCAACCATATACTGGTAACGTGACTGATCATGCAAAGATCACGTAAATGATCATGCAGTGTTCACGTGTTTGATCATGTACTGATCACGTGACTGATCATGCACTGACCACGCGGCTATCATGCTCTGCTCACGTGGCTGATCATGCAACGATCACGTAGCAACCATGTACTGTCACGTGACTGATCATGCACTGATCACGTAATTGATCCTGCACTGATCACGTGGCTCATCATGCACTGATCACGTGGCTGATCACACATGTATCACGTGACTGATCATGCACTGATCCCGCGGCTTCATGCACTGATCACGTGGCTGTCATGCACTGATCACGTGGATATCATGCACTGATCATGTGGCTGATCACACATCATGACTGATCATGCACTGATCCCGGCTATCATGCACTGATCACGTGGCTATCATGCACTGACCACGTGGCTATCATGCACTGATCACGTGGCTTATCAGGCAATGGTCACGTAGCTACCATGTACTGGTCACGTAACTGATCATGCACTGAGCACGTAATTGATCATGCACTGATCATGATCATGCACTGATCAGCGGCTGATCATACACTGATCACATAACTGAACATGCACTGATCACGCGACTGATCATGCACTGATCACGTGGCTATCATGCACTGATCACTTGGCTGGACATACACTGATCACGCGCTGGTCATGCACTGATCACGCGGCTGATCATGCACTGATCACGTGACTGATCATGCACTGATCTCGTGTCTGATCATGCACTGAACACGTGGCTATCATGCACTGCTCACGTGGCTGATCATGCCATGATCACGCAGCTACCATGTACTGGTCACATGACTGATCATGCACTGATCACGTGACTGATCATGCAGTGATCACGTGGCTATCATGAACTACTCACGTGGCTGATCATGCAATGATCATGTAGCTACCATGTACAGGTCACGTGAATGATCATACACCCATCAGGTGACTGATCATGCACTGATCACGTGGCTATCATGCACGGATCACGAGACTGATCATGCACTGTTCACGCCTATATCATGCACTGATCACATGACTCCTGCACTGATCACGTGGATGATCATACACTAATCTTGTGACAGATCATGTACTGATCACGTGGCTGATCATGCACTGATACTGTGACTGAGCATGGACTGATCACATGACTATCATGTAGTGATCACGTGACTTAATGGCACTGATCATGTGACTGATCATGCGCTGATCATGTTTGATATCATACACTGATCATGTGCCTCTGGAGGCAATAAACAAAGAGCTGAGTAGGCACGAATCAAACAGTCAGCAGGCAATAATCATGGAAATCAGCTGTGAGGAATCATGCTCAGCTGGCAATAATCAAGCAGCTGAACAGGCAGGAATTATGCAGCACAGCTGGCAATTGTCAAGCAGATGACAGGCAGGAATCGTGCAGCTCAGCTGGCATTGTCAAGCAGATGAGCAGACAGTAATCACGCAGCTCAGCAGGCCCAGATCACGCGACTGAGCATGCACTGTTCACGTGGCTGATCATACACTGATCACGTGATGATCATGCACTGATCACTTGGATATCATGCACTGATCACGCGGCTGATCATACACTGTTCACGTGTCCGACCATGCACTGATCACGTGGCTGATCATGCACTGCTCACGCAACTGATCATGCACTGATCACGTGGCTATCATGCACTGATCACGTGGCTGAACATGCACTGTTCACGTGGCTGATCACACACCTGTCACGTGACATATCATGCACTGATCACGTGGCACTCATGCACTGATCACGTGGCTGATCATACTCACGTACGATCATGCACACATCACGTGGCTATCATGCACTGCTCATGTGGTCGCCATGAATGATCACGTAGCACCATATACTGTAACGTGACTGATCATGCAAAGATCACGTAAATGATCATGCACTGTTCACTTGACTGATCATGTACTGATCACGTGACTGATCATGCACTGACCACGTGGCTATCATGCTCTGCTCACGTGGCTGATCATGCAACGATCACGTAGCAACCATGTACTGGTCACGTGACTGATCATGCACTGATCATGCATTGATCCTGCACTGATCACGTGGCTCATCATGCACTGATCACGCGGCTGATCACACATGTATCACGTGACTGATCATGCACTGATCCCGTGGCTTTCATGCACTGATCACGTGGCTGATCATGCACTGATCACGTGGATATCATGCACTGATCACGTGGCTGATCATACACTGTTCACGTATTCTGACACATACTGATCACGCGGCTGATCATGCACTGCTCACGAACTGACATGCACTGATCACGTGCATCATGCACTGATCACGTGGCTGAACATGCACTGTTCACGTGCTGATCACACACCTGTCACGCGACATATCATGCACTGATCACGTGGCACTCATGCACCGATCACGTGGCTGATCATACTCTGCTCACGTAATGATCATGCACTCATCACGGCTATCATGCACTGCTCACGGCTCATCATGCACTGATCACGAGGACGGCATACTGGTCACGTGACTGATCATGCACGTGAATGATCATGCACTGATCACGTGACTGATCATGCACTGATCACGTGACTGATCATGCACTGATCACGTGGCTATCATGCACTGATCACGTGGCTGATCATGCAATGATCACGAGCAACCATGTACTGGTCACGTGACTGATCATGCACTGATCATGGACTGATCATGCACTGATCACGTGGCTCATCATGCACTGATCACGTGACTGATCACACACATGATCACGTGACTGATCATGCACTGATCACGTGGCTATCATGCACTGATCACGTGGCTGATCATGCACTGATCACGGATATCATGCACTGATCACGTGGCTGATCACCACCACGCGTTCGATCATGCACTGATCACGTGGCTGATCACACTGATCACGTGACTGATCATGCACTGATCATGGCTATCATGCACTGATCACGTGGCTGATCATGCACTGATCACGTACTGATCATGCACATCACGTGACATATGCACTGATCACGTGGAATCATGCACTGATCACGTGCTGATCATGCACTGATCACGTGACTCATGCACTGATCACGTGGGCTATCATGCACTGCTCACGTGGCTGATCATGGAATGATCACGTAGCTACCATATACTGGTCACGTGACTGATCATGCACTGATCACGTAAATGATCATGCACTGATCACGTGCTGATCATGCACTGATCACGTGACTGATCATGCACTGATCACGTATCATGCACTGATCACGCGGCTGATCATGCAATCACGTGAGCAATCATGCACTGATCACGCGGACTGATCATGCACTGATCATGAATGATCATGCACTGATCACGTGGCTCATCATGCACTGATCACGTGACTGATCACACTGATCACGTGACTGATCATGCACTGATCACGTGGTATCATGCACTGATCACTGGTTGCTGCACTGATCACGTGGCTATCATGCACTGATCATACTGATCAGACACATGACTGATCATGCACTGATCACGACTGATCATGGTGATCACGTGGCATCATGAACTACTCACGTGGTTGATCATGCAATGATCATGTAGCTATCATGTACAGGTCACGTGAATGATCATACACCCATCAGGTGACTGATCATGCACTGATCACGTGGCTATCATGCACTGATCACAGACTGATCATGCACTGTTCACGCCTATATCATGCACTGATCACATGACTGCCCATGCACTGATCACGTGGATGATCATACACTAATTCTGATGATCATGCACTGATCACGTGGCTGATCATGCACTGATACGTGACTGAGCATGGACTGATCACATGATATCATGTAGTGATCACGTGACTTAATGGCGCTGATCATGTGACTGATCATGCGCTGATCATGTTTGCTATCATACACTGATCACGTGCCTCTGGAGGCAATAAACAAAGAGCTGAGTAGGCACGAATCAAACAGTCAGCAGGCAATAATCATGGAACTCTGTGAGGATCATGCTGCTCAGCTGGCAATAATCAAGCAGCTGAACAGGCAGGAATTACGCAGCACAGCTGGCAATTGTCAAGCAGATGACAGGCAGGAATCGCAGCTCAGCTGGCAATTGTCAAGCAGATGAGCAGACAGTAATCACGCAGCTCAGCAGGTCCAGATCACGTGACTGAGCATGCACTGTTCACGTGGCTGATCATACACTGATCACGTGATGATCATGCACTGATCACTTGGATATCATGCACTGATCACGTGGCTGATCATACACTGTTCACGTGTCTGACCATGCACTGATCACGTGGCTGATCATGCACTGCTCACGTAATTGATCATGCACTGATCACGTGGCTATCATGCACTGATCACGGCTGAACATGCACTGTTCACGTGGCTGATCACACACCTGTCATGTGACATATCATGCACTGATCACGTGGCACTGCACTGATCACGTGGCTGATCATACTCTGCTCACGTAACTCATGCACACATCACGTGGTTATCATGCACTGCTCACGTGGCTCGTCATGGAATGATCACGTAGCAACCATATACTGGTAACGTGACTGATCATGCAAAGATCACGCAATGATCATGCACTGTTCACGTGACTGATCATGTACTGATCACGTGACTGATCATGCACTGACCACGTGGCTATCATGCTCTGCTCACGTGGCTGATCATGCAACGATCACGTAGCAACCATGTACTGGTCACGTGACTGATCATGCACTGATCACGAATTGATCCTGCACTGATCACGGCTCATCATGCACTGATCACGTGGCTGATCACACATGTATCACGTGACTGATCATGCACTGATCCACGCGGCTGATCATGCACTGATCACGTGGCTGTCATGCACTGATCACGTGGATATCATGCACTGATCACGCTGATCATACACTGTTCACGTGCTGACCATGCACTGATCACGTGGCTGATCATACACTGCTCACGTAACTGATCATGCACCGATCACGTGGCTATCATGCACTGATCACGTGGCTGAACATGCACTGTATCACGGCTGATCACACACCTGTCACGTGACATATCATGCACTGATCACGTGGAATCATGCACTGATCACGTGGCTGATCATACTCTGCTCACGTAACTCATGCACACATCATGGCTATCATGCACTGCTCACGTGGCTGATCATGCAATGATCACGTAGCAACATGCACTGGTCACGTGACTGATCATGCACAGATCACTGCGAAATGATGCACTGTTCACGTGCTGATCATGTACTGATCGCGGATCTGATCATGCACTGATCACGTGGCTATCATGCTCTGCTCACGCGGCTGATCATACACGATCACGTGCAACCATGTACTGATCACGCGGCTGATCATGCACTGATCACGTACTGATCCTACTGATCACGTGGCTATCATGCACTGATCACGTGGCTGATCATGCATGATCACGTGACTGATCATGCACTGATCACGTGGCTATCATGCACTGATCACGTGGCTGATCATGCACTGATCACGTGGCTATCATGCACTGATCACGTGGCTGATCATACACGATCTCACATGACTGATCATGCACTGATCACGTGGCTATCATGCACTGATCACGTGGCTGATCATGCACTGATCATGACTGATCATGCACTGCCATGTGCTGATCATGCACTGATCACGTGGCTATCATGCACTGCTCACGTGGCATCATGCATGATCACGCAGTTACCATGTACTGGTCATGCATGACTGATCATGCACTGATCACGGACTGATACATGCACGATCACGTGGCCATGAACTGCTCACGTGGCTGATCATGCAATGATCATGTAGCTACATATACTGTCACGTGACTGATCATGCACTGATCACGTGGCTGATCATGCACTGATCACGTGACTATCATGCACTGATCACGTGGCTGATCATGCATGATCACGCCTGTATCATGCACTGATCACATGACTGTCATGCATGATCATGTGACTGATCATACACTCATCATGTGATCATGCATGATCACGTGGCTGATCATGCACTGATCATTGCTATCATACCAACACATGGCTGATCATGCACGGATCACGTAGCTACCATGTACTGGTCATGTGACTGATCATGCACTGATCACGTAACTGATCCTGCACTGATCACGTGGCTATCATGCACTGATCACGTGGCTGATCACACATGATCACGTGACTGATCATGCACTGATCACGCGGCTATCAGGCACTGATCACGTAGCTATCATGCACTGATCACGTGGATATCATGCACTGATCACGCATGATCATACACTGTTCACGTGCTGACCATGCACTGATCACGTGGCTGATCATACACTGCTCACGTAACTGATCATGCACTTATCACGTGGCTATCATGCACTGATCACGTGGCTGAACATGCACTGTTCACGTGGCTGATCACACACCTGTCACGTGACATATCATGCACTGATCACGTGGCATCATGCACTGATCACGTGGCTGATCATACTCTGCTCACTGAACTCATGCACACATCACGTGGGCTATCATGCACTGCTCACGTGGTTCGCCATGTGAATGATCACGAGCTACCATGTACTGGCACGTGACTGATCATGCAAAGATCACGAATGATCATGCACTGTTCACGTACTGATCATGTACTGATCACGTGACTGATCATGCACTGATCACGTGGCTATCATGCTCTGCTCACGGCTGACCATGCAACGATCACGTAGCAACCATGTACTGGTCATGTGACTGATCATGCACTGATCACGTAATTGATCTGCACTGATCACGTGGCTCATTATGCACTGATCACGTGGCTGATCACACACGTATCACGTGACTGATCATGCACTGATCCCGCGGCTCTCATGCACTGATCACGTGGCTGATCATGCACTGATCACGTGGATATCATGCACTGATCACGTGGCTGATCACACACGTATCACATGTCTGATCATGCACTGATCACGTGGCTGATCATGCACTGCTCACGTGGCTGATCATGCACTGATCACGCGAGTTATCATGCACTGATCACGTGGCTAACATGCACTGATCACGTGACTGATCATGCACCTGATCACGTGACATATCATGCACTGATCACGTGGACTCATGCACTGATCACGTGGCTGATCATGCACTGATCACGTAACTCATGCACTCATCACGTGACATCATGCACTGATCACGTGGCTGATCATGCAATGATCACTAGCTACCATATACTGGTCACGCACTGATCACACTGATCACGCAACTGATCATGCACTGATCACGTGACTGATCATGCACTGATCACGTGGCTGATCATGCACTGATCACGTGGCTACATGCACTGATCACGTGGCTGATCATGCACTGATCACGTAGCTATCATGTACTGATCACGTGACTGATCATGCACTGATCACGTATTGATCATGCACTGATCATGTGGCTATCATGCACTGATCACGTGGCTGATCACACATGATCACGTGATGATCATGCACTGATCCGTGGTCATGCAACTGATCATGGCTATCATGCACTGATCACTGGATATCATGCACTGATCACGTGGCTGATCATGCACTGATCACGGTTGATCATGCACTGATCACGTGGCTGATCATGCACTGATCACGTGCTGATCATGCACTGATCACGTGACTATCATGCACTGATCACGTGACATCATGCACTGATCACGTGGCTGATCATGCACTGATCACGTGCTATCATGCACTGATCACGTGGCTATCATGCATGATCACGTGGATGATCATATACTGATCATGTGACTGATCATGCACTGATCACGTGGCTGATCATGCACTGATCACGAATGTGACACGCACTGATCACGTGGTTATCATGCACTGATCACGCATGATCATGCATGATCACGAACTGCGCACTGATCACGTGACTGAGCATGCACTGTTCACGTGCTGATCATACACTGATCACGTGATGATCATGCACTGATCACTTGGATATCATGCACTGATCACGTGGCTGATCATACACTGTTCACGCGTTTGACCATGCACTGATCACGTGACTGATCATGCACTGCTCACGAACTGATCATGCACTGATCACGCAATGAACATGATCACGTGGCTGATCAACAACTGTCACGTGGACATATCATGCACTGATCACTGGACTCATGCACTGACACGTGGCTGATCATACTCTGCTCACGTAACTCATGCACACATCACGTGGCTATCATGCACTGCTCACGTGGCTGTCATGGAATGATCACTTAGCAACCATATACTGGTAACGTGACTGATCATGCAAAGATCACGAAAGATCTGCACTGTTCACGCACATGTACTGATCACGTGACTGATCATGCACTGACCATGGCTATCATGCTCTGCTCACGTGGCTGATCATGCACCGATCACGTAGCAACCATGTACTGGTCACGGGACTGATCATGCACTGATCACGAATTGATCCATGCACTGATCATGGCTCATCATGCACTGATCACGTGGCTGATCACACATGATCACGTGACTGATCATGCACTGATCCCGTGGCTCTCATGCACTGATCACGGCTGCTGCACTGATCACGTGGATATCATGCACTGATCATGTGGCTGATCACACACGTATCACATGACTGATCATGCACTGATCACGTGGCTTCATGCACTGATCACGTGGCTGATCATGCACTGATCACGTGGCTGATCAGGCAATGATCACGCTGATCATGCAATGATCAGCTACCATGTACTGGTCACGTGACTGATCATGCACTGAGCACGAATTGATCATGCACTGATCATGTGGCTGATCATGCACTGATCACGTGGCTGATCATACACTGATCACACTGATCATGCACTGATCACGGACTGATCATGCACTGATCACGTGGCTATCATGCACTGATCACTTGGCTGGACATACACTGATCACGTCTGGTCATGCACTGATCACGTTGATCATGCACCGATCACGCGACTGATCATGCACTGATCTCGTCTGATCATGCACTGATCACGTGGCTATCATGCACTGCTCACGTGGCTGATCATGCCATGATCACGCAGCTACCATGTACTGGTCACACTGATCATGCACTGATCACGTGACTGATCATGCGGTGATCACGTGGCTATCATGAACTACTCACGCGGCTGATCATGCAATGATCATGTAGCTACCATGTACAGGTCACGCGAATGATCATACACCCATCAGGTGACTGATCATGCACTGATCACGTGGCTATCATGCACGGATCACGTGACTGATCATGCACTGTTCACGCCTATATCATGCACTGATCACATGACTGCTCATGCACTGATCACGCGGATGATCATACACTAATCTTGTGACAGATCATGCACTGATCACGTGGCTGATCATGCACTGATACCGTGACTGAGCATGGACTGATCACATGACTATCATGTAGTGATCACGTGACTTAATGGCGCTGATCATGTGACTGATCATGCGCTGATCATGTTTGATATCATACACTGATCATGTGCCTCTGGAGGCAATAAACAAAGAGCTGAGTAGGCACGAATCAAACAGTCAGCAGGCAATAATCATGGAACTCAGGTGTGAGGAATCATGCTGCTCAGCTGGCAATAATCATGCAGCTGAACAGGCAGGAATTACGCAGCACAGCTGGCACTTGTCAAGCAGATGACAGGCAGGAATCGTGCAGCTCAGCTGGCAATTGTCAAGCAGATGAGCAGACAGTAATCACGCAGCTCAGCAGGCCCAGATCACGTGACTGAGCATGCACTGTTCACGTGGCATCATACACTGATCACGTGATGATCATGCACTGATCACTTGGATATCATGCACTGATCACGTGGCTGATCATACACTGTTCACGTGTTCCATGCACTGATCACGTGGCTGATCATACTGCTCACGTAACTGATCATGCACTGATCACGTGGGCTATCATGCACTGATCACGTGGCTGAACATGCACTGTTCACGTGGCTGATCACACACCTGTCACGTGACATATCATGCACTGATCACGTACACCTGCACTGATCATGCTGATCATACTCTGCTCACGTAATTGATCATGCACACATCACGTGCTATCATGCACTGCTCACGTGGCTCGTCATGAATGATCACGAGCAACCATATACTGGTAACGCGACTGATCATGCAAAGATCACGCAAATGATCATGCACTGTTCACGTGACTGATCATGTACTGATCACGTGACTGATCATGCACTGACCACGGCTATCATGCTCTGTCACGTGGCTGATCATGCACATTAGCAACCGGCATACTGGTCACGTGACTGATCATGCACTGATCACGCACTGATCCTGCACTGATCACGGCTCATCATGCACTGATCACGTGGCTGATCAACATGATCACGTGACTGATCATGCACTGATCCCGTGGCTTCATGCACTGATCACGCTGATCATGCACTGATCACGTGATATCATGCACTGATCATGGCTGATCATACACTGATCACGTGTCTGATCATGCACTGATCACGTGGCTGATCATGCACTGCTCACGTAACTGATCATGCACTGATCATGGCTGATCATGCACTGATCACGTGGCTGATCATGCACTGATCACGTGGCTGATCATGCACTGATCACGTGATGATCATGCACTGATCACGGCACTGGCGCACACTGATCACGTGGCTGATCATACTGCTCATCGCAACTCATGCACTGATCACGTGGCTATCATGCACTGATCACGGCCTGCCATGCAATGATCAATGAAGCAGACCAGCACTGGCACGTGATCATCATGCAATGATCACGAACTGATCATGCACTGATCACGTGACTGATCATGCACTGATCAGTGACTGATCATGCACTGATCACGTGGCTATCATGCACTGATCACGGCTGATCATGCAATGATCACGAGCAACCATGTACTGGTCACGTGATGATCATGCACTGATCACGCACTGATCATGCACGATCACGTGGTCAATGCAGCACTGATCACGTGGCTGATCACACATGATCACGTGACTGATCATGCACTGATCACGTGGCTCATGCACTGATCACGTGCTGACATGCACTGATCACGTGGATATCATGCACTGATCACGTGGCTGATCATACACTGATCACGTGTGACCATGCACTGATCAATGCTGATCATACTGCTCACGAACTGATCATGCACTGATCATGGCTATCATGCACTGATCACGTGGCTGATCATGCACTGTTCACGTGGCTGATCACACACCTGTCACGTGACTGATCATGCACTGATCACGTGGAACTCATGCACTGATCACGTGTGATCACTGCTCACGAACTCATGCACTGATCACGTGGCTGATCATGCACTGATCACGTGGCTATCATGCACTGATCACGTAGCTACCATATATATCACGTGACTGATCATGCACTGATCACGAAATGATCATGCACTGATCACGGTTGATCATGCACTGATCACGTGACTGCATGCACTGATCACGGCTATCATGCACTGATCACGTGGCTGATCATGCACTGATCACGAGCATCATACTGTCACGTGACTGATCATGTACTGATCACAATTGATCATGCACTGACTACGTGGCTGATCATGCACTGATCACGTGGCTGATCACACTGATCACGTGATGATCATGCACTGATCACGCGCTCATGCACTGATCACGCTGATCATGCACTGATCACGGATATCATGCACTGATCATGATGACCAACACTGATCACATGACTGATCATGCACTGATCACGTGACTGATCATGCACTGATCACGTGGCTATCATGCACTACTCACGTGGCTGATCATGCAATGATCATGTAGCTACCATGTGGTCACGTGAATGATCATACACCCATCAGGTGACTGATCATGCACTGATCACGTGGCTATCATGCACTGATCACGAGACTGATCATGCACTGTTCACGCCTATCATGCACTGATCACATGACTGTCCATGCACTGATCACGTGGATGATCATACACTAATCTTGTGACAGATCATGCACTGATCACGTGGCTGATCATGCACTGATACCGTGACTGAGCATGGACTGATCACATGACTATCATGTAGTGATCACGTGACTTAATGGCACTGATCATGTGACTGATCATGCGCTGATCATGTTTGCTATCATACACTGATCATGTGCCTCTGGAGGCAATAAACAAAGAGCTGAGTAGGCACGAATCAAACAGTCAGCAGGCAATAATCATGGAACTCAGGTGTGAGGAATCATGCTGCTCAGCTGGCAATAATCAAGCAGCTGAGCAGGCAGGAATTACGCAGCACAGCTGGCAATTGTCAAGCAGATGACAGGCAGGAATCGTGCAGCTCAGCTGGCAATTGTCAAGCAGATGAGCAGACAGTAATCACGCAGCTCAGCAGGCCCAGATCACGTGACTGAGCATGCACTGTTCACGTGGCTGATCATACACTGATCACGTGATGATCATGCACTGATCACTTGGATATCATGCACTGATCACGTGGCTGATCATACACTGTTCACGTGTCTGACCATGCACTGATCACGTGGCTGATCATGCACTGCTCACGTAACTGATCATGCACTGATCACGTGGCTATCATGCACTGATCACGTGGCTGAACATGCACTGTTCACGTGGCTGATCACACACCTGTCACGTGACATATCATGCACTGATCACGTGGCACTCATGCACTGATCACGTGGCTGATCATACTCTGCTCACGTAACTCATGCACACATCACGTGGCTATCATGCACTGCTCATGCTTGTCATGGAATGATCACGAGCAACCATATACTGGTAACGTGACTGATCATGCACAGATCACGAATGATCATGCACTGTTCACGTGACTGATCATGTACTGATCACGTGACTGATCATGCACTGATCACGTGGCTATCATGCTCTGCTCACGCTGATCATGCAACGATCACGTAGCAACCATGTACTGGTCACGTGACTGATCATGCACTGATCACGTAATTGATCCTGCACTGATCACGTGGCTCATCATGCACTGATCACGTGGCTGATCACACATGTATCACGTGACTGATGCACTGATCACGTGGCTCATGCACTGACCACGTGGCTGTCATGCACTGATCGTGGATCATGCACTGATCACGTGGCTGATCATACACTGATCACTGACTGATCATGCACTGATCACGTGGCTGATCATGCACTGATCACTTGGCTGATCATGCACTGATCACGTATTCATGCACATCACGGCTGATCATGCACTGATCACGTGGCTGATCACACACTGATCATGTATGATCATGCACTGATCACGTGGGATCATGCACTGATCACGGCTGATCATACTGTCAATGCACATGCACTGATCACGTACATCATGCACTGATCACGTGGCTGATCATGCACTGATCACGCATGACCATATACTGGATCATGCACTGATCACGTGACTGATCATGCACTTCACGTTGATCATGCACTGATCACGTGACTGATCATGCACTGATCACATGCGTTGCACACGTGGCTGATCATGCACGATCACGGAGATCATGTACTGGTCACGTGACTGATCATGCACTGATCACTGCAATTGATCATGCACTGATCATGTGGCTGATCATGCACTGATCACGTGGCTGATCACACATGATCACGTGACTGATCATGCACTGATCACTGGTTATCATGCACTGATCACGTGGCTGATCATGCACTGATCACGTGGATATCATGCACTGATCATGGCTGATCATGCACTGATCACATGACTGATCATGCACTGATCACGTGATCATGCACTGATCACGTGGCTATCATGAACTACACATGGCTGATCATGCAATGATCATGTAGCTACATGTACAGGTCACGTGAATGATCATACACCCATCAGGTGACTGATCATGCACTGATCACGTGGCTATCATGCACTGATCACGACTGATCATGCACTGATCACGCTATATCATGCACTGATCACATGACTGCCCATGCACTGATCACGTGGATGATCATACACTAATCATGTGACAGATCATGCACTGATCACGTGGCTGATCATGCACTGATACCGTGACTGAGCATGGACTGATCACATGACTATCATGTAGTGATCACGTGACTTAATGGCGCTGATCATGTGACTGATCATGCGCTGATCATGTTTGCTATCATACACTGATCATGTGCCTCTGGAGGCAATAAACAAAGAGCTGAGTAGGCACGAATCAAACAGTCAGCAGGCAATAATCATGGAACTCAGGTGTGAGGAATCATGCTGCTCAGCTGGCAATAATCAAGCAGCTGAGCAGGCAGGAACGCAGCACAGCTGGCAATTGTCAAGCAGATGACAGGCAGGAATCGTGCAGCTGCTGGCAATTGTCAAGCAGATGAGCAGACAGTAATCACGCAGCTCAGCAGGCCAGATCACGTGACTGAGCATGCACTGTTCACGTGGCTGATCATACACTGATCACGATGATCATGCACTGATCACTTGGATATCATGCACTGATCACGTGGCTGATCATACACTGTTCACGTGTCTGACCATGCACTGATCACGTGGCTGATCATGCACTGCTCACGTAACTGATCATGCACTGATCACGTGGCTATCATGCACTGATCACGTGGCTGATCATGCACTGTTCACGTGGCTGATCACACACCTGTCACGTGACATCATGCACTGATCACGGGCTGTCATGCACTGATCACGTGGTTGATCATACTCTGCTTCACGTACTCATGCACACATCACGGCTATCATGCACTGCTCACGGCTCATGGAATGATCACGAAAACCATATACTGGTAACGACTGATCATGCAAAGATCACGTAAATGATCATGCACTGTTCACGTGATGATCATGCACTGATCACGATGATCATGCACTGACCACGTGGCTATCATGCTCTGCCACGTGGCTGATCATGCAACGATCACGAGCAACCATGTACTGGTCAATGACTGATCATGCACTGATCACGTATTGATCCTGCACTGATCACGGCTCATCATGCACTGATCACGTGGCTGATCACACATGTCACGGATGATCATGCACTGATCCTGGCCATGCACTGATCACGTGGCTGCCATGCACTGATCACGTGATATCATGCACTGATCACGTGGCTGATCATACACTGATCACGTGCTGATCATGCACTGACCACGGCTGATCATGCACTGATCACGTGACTGATCATGCACTGATCACGTGGCACATGCACTGATCACGGCTGAACATGCACTGTTCACGGCTGATCACACACTGATCACGTATGATCATGCACTGATCACGTGGAACTCATGCACTGATCACGTGGCTGATCATACTGCTCACGTAACTCATGCACAGATCACGTACATGCACTGATCACGTGGCTGATCATGAATGATCACTAGCACCATATACTGGTCACGTGACTGATCATACTGATCACGAACTGATCATGCACTTCACGCACTGATCATGCACTGATCACGTGACTGATCATGCACTGACCACGTGCTATCATGCACTGCTCACGCTGATCATGCAATCGATCACGTAGCAACCATGTACTGGTCACGTGACTGATCATGCATGATCACGAATTGATCATGCACTGATCACGTGGCTGATCATGCACTGATCACGTGGCTGATCATGCACGATCACGTGACTGATCATGCACTGATCACGGCTATCATGCACTGATCACGCTGTCATGCACTGATCACGTGGCTATCATGCACTGATCACGGCATGATCTGACACACGTATCACATGACTGACTGCACTGACACGTGATGATCATGCAGTGTTCTGGCTATCATGAACTACTCACGTGGCTGATCATGCATGATCATGTAGCTACCATGTACAGGTCACGTGAATGATCATACACCCATCAGGTGATCGATCATGCACTGATCACGCTATCATGCACTGATCACGAGACTGATCATGCACTGTTCACGCCTATATCATGCACTGATCACATGACTGATCATGCACTGATCACGTGGATGATCATACACTAATCTTGTGACAGATCATGCACTGATCACGCTGATCATGCACTGATACTGACTGAGCATGGACTGATCACATGACTATCATGTGATCACGTGACTTAATGGCACTGATCATGTGACTGATCATGCGCTGATCATGTTTGCTATCATACACTGATCATGTGCTCTCTGGAGGTAAACAAAGAGCTGAGTAGGCACGAATCAAACAGTCAGCAGGCATAATCATGGAACTCAGGTGAGGAATCATGCTGCTCAGCTGGCAATAATCAAGCAGCTGAGCAGGCAGGAATTACGCAGCACAGCTGGCAATTGTCACAGATGACAGGCAGGAATCGTGCAGCTCAGCTGGCAATTGTCAAGCAGATGAGCAGACAGTAATCACGCAGCTCAGCAGGCCCAGATCACGTGACTGAGCATGCACTGTTCACGTGGCTGATCATACACTGATCACGTGATGATCATGCACTGATCACTTGGATATCATGCACTGATCACGTGGCTGATCATACACTGTTCACGTGTCGACCATGCACTGATCACGTGGCTGATCATGCACTGCTCACGTAACTGATCATGCACTGATCACGTGGCTATCATGATCACGTCTGAACATGCACTGATCACACACACCTGTCACGTGACATATCATGCACTGATCACGTGGCACTCATGCACTGATCACGTGGCTGATCATACTGCTCACGTAACTCATGCACACATCACGCGGCTTATCATGCACTGCTCACGTGGCTCGTCATGGAATGATCACGTAGCAACCATATACTGGTCACGTGACTGATCATGCAAAGATCACGTAAATGATCATGCACTGTTCACGTGATTGATCATGTACTGATCACGTGACTGATCATGCACTGACCACGGCTATCATGCTCTGCTCACGTGGCTGATCATGCACCGATCACGTAGCAACCATGTACTGTCAATGTGACTGATCATGCACTGATCACGCATTGATCCTGCACTGATCACGTGGCTCATCATGCACTGATCACGTGGCTGATCACACATGTATCACGTGACTGATCATGCACTGATCACGTGGCTCTCATGCACTGATCACGTGGCTGTCATGCACTGATCACGTGGATATCATGCACTGATCACGGCTGATCACACACGATCACATGACTGATCATGCACTGATCACGTGGCTATCATGCACTGATCACGTGGCTATCATGCACTGATCACGTGGCTGATCAGCAATGATCACGAGCTACCATGTACTGGTCACGTGACTGATCATGCACTGATCACGTAACTGATCATGCACTGATCACGTGGCTGATCATGCACTGATCACGTGGCTGATCATACACTGATCACATACTGATCATGCACTGATCACGTGACTGATCATGCACTGATCATGGCTATCATGCACTGATCACTGGCTGGATCATGCACTGATCACGTCCTGATCATGCACTGATCACGTGACTGATCATGCACACTTCGCGTTGATCATGCACTGATCACGTGGCTATCATGCACTGCTCACGTGGCTGATCATGCCATGATCACGCAGCTACCATGTACTGGTCACATGACTGATCATGCACTGATCACGTGACTGATCATGCAGTGATCACGTGGCTATCATGCACTACTCACGTGGCTGATCATGCAATGATCATGTAGCTACCATGTACAGGTCACGTGAATGATCATACACCCATCAGGTGACTGATCATGCACTGATCACGTGGCTATCATGCACTGATCACGGCTGATCATGCACTGATCACGCTATATCATGCACTGATCACATCGTGCACTGATCACGTGGATGATCATACACTAATCTTGTGACAGATCATGCACTGATCACGTGGCTGATCATGCACTGATACCGCGACTGAGCATGGACTGATCACATGACTATCATGTAGTGATCACGTGACTTAATGGCGCTGATCATGTGACTGATCATGCGCTGATCATGTTTGCTATCATACACTGATCATGTGCCTCTGGAGGCAATAAACAAAGAGCTGAGTAGGCACGAATCAAACAGTCAGCAGGCAATAATCATGGAACTCAGTGTGAGGAATCATGCTGCTCAGCTGGCAATAATCAAGCAGCTGAGCAGGCAGGAATTACGCAGCACAGCTGGCAATTGTCAAGCAGATGACAGGCAGGAATCGTGCAGCCCAGCTGGCAATTGTCAAGCAGATGAGCAGACAGTAATCACGCAGCTCAGCAGGCCCAGATCACGTGACTGAGCATGCACTGTTCACGTGGCTGATCATACACTGATCACGTGATGATCATGCACTGATCACTTGGATATCATGCACTGATCACGTGGCTGATCATACACTGTTCACGCGTCTGACCATGCACTGATCACGTGGCTGATCATACACTGCTCACGTAACTGATCATGCACTGATCACGTGGCTATCATGCACTGATCACGTGGCTGAACATGCACTGTTCACGTGGCTGATCACACACTGTCACGTGACATATCATGCACTGATCACGTGGCACTCATGCACTGATCACGTGGCTGATCATACTCTGCTCACGTAACTCATGCACATCACGTGGCTATCATGCACTGCTCGCGATCATGGAATGATCACGTAGCAACCATATACTGGTCACGTGACTGATCATGCAAGATCACGAATGATCATGCACTGTTCACGTGACTGATCATGTACTGATCACGTGACTGATCATGCACTGATCACGTGGCTATCATGCTCTGCTCACGGCTGATCATGCAATCATCACGTAGCAACCATGTACTGGTCACGACTGATCACACATCACGAATGATCATGCACTGATCACGTGGCTCATCATGCACTGATCACGTGGCTGATCACACATGATCACGTGACTGATCATGCACTGATCACGTGTATCATGCACTGATCACGTGGCTGCATGCACTGATCACGTGGATATCATGCACTGATCACGTGCTGATCACACACTGATCACATGACTGATCATGCACTGATCACGTCATCATGCACTGATCACGGCTATCATGCACTGATCACGTGGCTGATCATGCAATATCATGAGCTACCATGTACTGGTCACGTGACTGATCATGCACTGATCACGTGACTGATCATGCACTGATCAGGCTGATCATGCACTGATCACGTGGCTGATCATGCACTGATCACATAACTGATGCACTGATCACGTGACTGATCATGCACTGATCACGTGACATCATGCACTGATCACGTGGCTGATCATGCACTGATCACGTGCTGATCATGCACTGATCACGCATGATCATGCACTGATCACGACTGATCATGCACTGATCACGTGGCTGATCATGCACTGATCACACTGATCATGCACTGATCACGTGCTGATCATGCACTGATCACGTGGCTATCATGCACTGATCACGCATGATCATGCATGATCACGCATTATCATGCACTGATCACGTGACTGATCATGCACTGATCACGTGGCTGATCATACACTGATCACGTGATGATCATGCACTGATCACTGGCTATCATGCACTGATCACGTGGCTGATCATGCACTGATCACGCAGTGACCATGCACTGATCACGTGGCTGATCATACACTGCTCACGCACTGATCATGCACTGATCACGTGGCTATCATGCACTGATCACGTGGCTGATCATGCACTGATCACGTGGCTGATCACACACTGTCACGTGACATATCATGCACTGATCACTGGGATCATGCACTGATCACGGCTGATCATACTCTGCTCACGCAACTCATGCACACATCACGTGGCTATCATGCACTGATCACGTGGCTGTCATGGAATGATCACGTAGCAACCATGCACTGATCACGTGACTGATCATGCACTGATCACGAATGATCATGCACTGTCACGTGACTGATCATGCACTGATCACGTGACTGATCATGCACTGATCACGTGGCTATCATGCACTGCTCACGCGGCTGATCATGCAACGATCACGTAGCAACCATGTACTGGTCACGTGACTGATCATGCACTGATCACGTAATTGATCATGCACTGATCACGTGGCTCATCATGCACTGATCACGTGGCTGATCACATGCATGTATCACGTGACTGATCATGCACTGATCACGTGGCTTCATGCACTGATCACGTGGCTGTCATGCACTGATCACGTGGATATCATGCACTGATCATGGCTGATCACGATCACATGACTGATCATGCACTGATCACGTGGTATCATGCACTGATCACGTGGTGATCATGCACTGATCACGTCTATCATGCACTGATCACGTGGCTGATCATGCAATGATCACGTAGCTACCATGTACTGGTCACGCGACTGATCATGCACTGATCACGTAATTGATCATGCACTGATCTGTGGCTGATCATGCACTGATCACGTGGCTGATCATGCACTGATCACGTACTGATCATGCACTGATCACGTGACTGATCATGCACTGATCACGTGGGCTATCACACTGATCACTGACTGACATGCACTGATCACGTGTCATGCACTGATCACGTGACTGATCATGCACTGATCACGTGACTGATCATGCACTGATCACGGGCTATCATGCACTGCTCACGGCTGATCATGCCATGATCACGAGCTACCATGTACTGGTCACATGACTGATCATGCACTGATCACGTGACTGATCATGCAGTGATCACGTGGCTATCATGAACTACTCACGTGGCTGATCATGCAATGATCATGTAGCACCATGTACAGGTCACGTGACTGATCACACCCATCAGGTGACTGATCATGCACTGATCACGTGGCTGATCATGCACTGATCAACAGACTGATCATGCACTGTTCACGCCTATATCATGCACTGATCACTATGACTGCCCATGCACTGATCACGTGGATGATCATACACTAATCTTGTGACAGATCATGCACTGATCACGTGGCTGATCATGCACTGATACGTGACTGAGCATGGACTGATCACATGACTATCATGTAGTGATCACGTGACTTAATGGCGCTGATCATGTGACTGATCATGCGCTGATCACGTGTTTGCTATCATACACTGATCATGTGCCTCTGGAGGCAATAAACAAAGAGCTGAGTAGGCACGAATCAAACAGTCAGCAGGCAATAATCATGGAACTCAGGTGTGAGGAATCATGCTGCTCAGCTGGCAATAATCAAGCAGCTGAGCAGGCAGGAATTACGCAGCACAGCTGGCAATTGTCAGCAGATGACAGGCAGGAATCGTGCAGCTCAGCTGGCAATTGTCAAGCAGATGAGCAGACAGTAATCACGCAGCTCAGCAGGCCCAGATCACGTGACTGAGCATGCACTGTTCACGTGGCTGATCATACACTGATCACGTGATGATCATGCACTGATCACTTGGATATCATGCACTGATCACGTGGCTGATCATACACTGTTCACGCGTCTGACCATGCACTGATCACGTGGCTGATCATACACTGCTCACGCAACTGATCATGCACTGATCACGTGGCTATCATGCACTGATCACGTGGCTGAATGCACTGTTCACGTGGCTGATCACACACTGTCACGTGACATATCATGCACTGATCACGCGGCACTCATGCACTGATCACGTGGCTGATCATACTCTGCTCACGTAACTCATGCACACATCACGTGGCTATCATGCACTGCTCACGTGGCTCGTCATGGAATGATCACGTGCACAACCATATACTGGTAACGTGACTGATCATGCAAAGATCACGCAATGATCATACACTTCACGTGACTGATCATGTACTGATCACGCGACTGATCATGCACTGATCACGTGGCTATCATGCTCTGCTCACGTGGCTGATCATGCAACGATCACGTAGCAACCATGTACTGGTCACGTGACTGATCATGCACTGATCACGCAATTGATCCCACTGATCACGTGGCTGATCACACTGATCACGTGACTGATCATGCACTGATCACGTGCTATCATGCACTGATCACGTGGCTGTCATGCACTGATCACGTGGCTATCATGCACTGATCACGTGGCTGATCATGCACTGATCACGTGACTGATCATGCACTGATCACGTGGCTGATCATGCACTGATCACATGGCTATCATGCACTGATCACGTGGCTATCATGCACTGATCACGTGGCTGATCAGGCAATGATCACGAGCTACCATGTACTGGTCACGCGACTGATCATGCACTGAGCACCTAATTGATCATGCACTGATCATGTGGCTGATCATGCACTGATCACGTGGCTGATCATACACTGATCACGTAACTGATCATGCACTGATCACGTGACTGATCATGCACTGATCACGTGGCTATCATGCACTGATCACTTGGCTGGCATACACTGATCACGTGCCTGATCATGCACTGATCACGTGGCTGATCATGCACTGATCACGTGACTGATCATGCACTGATCTCGTGTCTGATCATGCACTGATCACGTGGCTATCATGCACTGCTCACGTGGCTGATCATGCCATGATCACGCAGCTACCATGTACTGGTCACATGACTGATCATGCACTGATCACGTGACTGATCATGCAGTGATCACGTGGCTATCATGAACTACTCACGTGGCTGATCATGCAATGATCATGTAGCTACCATGTACAGGTCACGTGAATGATCATACACCCATCAGGTGACTGATCATGCACTGATCACGTGGCTATCATGCACTGATCACGAGACTGATCATGCACTGTTCACGCCTATATCATGCACTGATCACATGACTGCCCGCACTGATCACGTGGATGATCATACACTAATCTTGTGACAGATCATGCACTGATCACGTGGCTGATCATGCACTGATACCGTGACTGAGCATGGACTGATCACATGACTATCATGTAGTGATCACGTGACTTAATGGCGCTGATCATGTGACTGATCATGCGCTGATCATGTTTGCTATCATACACTGATCATGTGCCTCTGGAGGCAATAAACAAAGAGCTGAGTAGGCACGAATCAAACAGTCAGCAGGCAATAATCATGGAACTCAGGTGTGAGGAATCATGCTGCTCAGCTGGCAATAATCAAGCAGCTGAGCAGGCAGGAATTACGCAGCACAGCTGGCAATTGTCAAGCAGATGACAGGCAGGAATCGTGCAGCTCAGCTGGCAATTGTCAAGCAGATGAGCAGACAGTAATCACGCAGCTCAGCAGGCCCAGATCACGTGACTGAGCATGCACTGTTCACGTGGCTGATCATACACTGATCACGTGTGATCATGCACTGATCACTTGTATCATGCACTGATCACGTGGCTGATCATACACTGTTCACGCGTCTGACCATGCACTGATCACGTGGCTGATCATACACTGCTCACGTAACTGATCATGCACTGATCACGTGGCTATCATGCACTGATCACGTGGCTGAACATGCACTGTTCACGTGGCTGATCACACACCTGTCACGTGACATATCATGCACTGATCACGTGGCACTCATGCACTGATCACGTGGATGATCATGCACTGATCACGTGACTGATCACACATGTATCACATGACTGATCATGCACTGATCACGTGGCTATCATGCACTGATCACGTGGCTATCATGCACTGATCACGTGGCTGATCAGGCAATGATCACAGCTGACCATGTACTGGTCACGTGACTGATCGTGCACTGAGCACGTGACTGATCATGCACTGATCATGTGGCTGATCATGCACTGATCACGTGGCTGATCATACACTGATCACGACATCTGATCATGCACTGACGACTGATCATGCACTGATCACGGCTATCATGCACTGATCACTTGGCTGATCATGCACTGATCACGCGCTCATCATGCACTGATCACGTGGCTGATCATGCACTGATCACGTGACTGATCATGCACTGATCCGTCTGATCATGCACTGATCACGTGGCTATCATGCACTGATCACGTGGCTGATCATGCCATGATCATGCGAGCTACCATGTACTGGTCACATGACTGATCATGCACTGATCACGTGACTGATCATGTGTGATCACGTGGCTATCATGCACTACTCACGTGGCTGATCATGCAATGATCATGTAGCTACCATGTACAGGTCACGTGAATGATCATACACCCATCAGGTGACTGATCATGCACTGATCACGTGGCTATCATGCACTGATCACGAGACTGATCATGCACTGTTCACGTCTATATCATGCACCGATCACATGACTGCCCGTGCACTGATCACGTGGATGATCATACACTAATCTTGTGACAGATCATGCACTGATCACGTGGCTGATCATGCACTGATACCGTGACTGAGCATGGACTGATCACATGACTATCATGTAGTGATCACGGGACTTAATGGCGCTGATCATGTGATTGATCGTGCGCTGATCATGCTTGCTATCATACACTGATCATGTGCCTCTGGAGGCAATAAACAAAGAGCTGAGTAGGCACGAATCAAACAGTCAGCAGGCAATAATCATGGAACTCAGGTGTGAGGAATCATGCTGCTCAGCTGGCAATAATCAAGCAGCTGAGCAGGCAGGAATTACGCAGCACAGCTGGCAATTGTCAAGCAGATGACAGGCAGGAATCGTGCAGCTCAGCTGGCAATTGTCAAGCAGATGAGCAGACAGTAATCACGCAGCTCAGCAGGCCCAGATCACGTGACTGAGCATGCACTGTTCACGTGGCTGATCATACACTGATCACGTGATGATCATGCACTGATCACTTGGATATCATGCACTGATCACGCATGATCATACACTGTTCACGTGTTCGACCATGCACTGATCACGCGGTTGATCATACACTGCTCACGTAACGATCATGCACTGATCACGCGGCTATCATGCACTGATCACGGCTGAACATGCACTGTTCACGTGGCTGATCACACACCTGTCACGTGACATATCATGCACTGATCACGTGGCACTCAGGCACTGATCACGTGGCTGATCATACTCGCTCACGTAACTCATGCACACATCACGTGGCTATCATGCACCGCTCGCGGCTCGTCATGGAATGATCACGAGCACCATATACTGGTCACGCGACTGATCATGCAAAGATCACGAATGATCATGCACTGTTCACGTGACTGATCATGTACTGATCACGCGACTGATCATGCACCGACCACGTGGCTATCATGCTCTGCTCACGGCTGATCATGCAACGATCACGTAGCAACCATGTACTGGTCACGTGACTGATCACGCACTGATCATGCACTGATCCTGCACTGATCACGCGGCTCATCATGCACTGATCACGTGGCTGATCACACATGTGATCACGTGACTGATCATGCACTGATCCCGTGGTCTCATGCACTGATCACGCGGCTGTCATGCACTGATCACGTGGATATCATGCACTGATCATGTGGCTGATCACACGTATCACATGACTGATCATGCACTGATCACGTGGCTATCATGCATTGATCACGTGGCTATCATGCACTGATCACGTGGCTGATCATGCAATGATCACGTAGCTACCATGTACTGGTCACGTGACTGATCATGCACTGATCACGTAATTGATCATGCACTGATCACGTGGCTGATCATGCACTGATCAGTGGCTGATCATACACTGATCACATAACTGATCATGCACTGATCACGCATCATGCACTGATCACGGCTATCATGCACTGATCACTTGGCTGGACATACACTGATCACGTGCCTGGTCATGCACTGATCACGTGGCTGATCATACTGACGTGATCGATCATGCACTGATCACGTGGTGATCATGCACTGATCACGTGGCTATCATGCACTGATCACGTGGCTGATCATGCCATGATCACGCAGCTACCATGTACTGGTCACATGACTGATCATGCACTGATCACGTGACTGATCATGCAGATCACGTGGCTATCATGCACTACTCACGTGGCTGATCATGCAATGATCATGTAGCTACCATGTACAGTCACGTGAATGATCATACACCCATCAGGTGACTGATCATGCACTGATCACGTGGCTATCATGCACTGATCACGAGACTGATCATGCACTGATCACGCCTATACATGCACTGATCACATGACTGCCATGCACTGATCACGTGGATGATCATACACTAATCTTGTGACAGATCATGCACTGATCACGTGGCTGATCATGCACTGATACGTGACTGAGCATGGACTGATCACATGACTATCATGTAGTGATCACGTGACTTAATGGCGCTGATCATGTGACTGATCATGCGCTGATCATGTTTGCTATCATACACTGATCATGTGCCTCTGGAGGCAATAAACAAAGAGCTGAGTAGGCACGAATCAAACAGTCAGCAGGCAATAATCATGGAACTCAGGTGTGAGGAATCATGCTGCTCAGCTGGCAATAATCAAGCAGCTGAGCAGGCAGGAATTACGCAGCACAGCTGGCAATTGTCAAGCAGATGACAGGCAGGAATCGTGCAGCTCAGCTGGCATTGTCAAGCAGATGAGCAGACAGTAATCACGCAGCTCAGCAGGCCCAGATCACGTGACTGAGCATGCACTGTTCACGTGGCTGATCATACACTGATCACGTGATGATCATGCACTGATCACTTGGATATCATGCACTGATCACGTGGCTGATCATACACTGTTCACGTGTCTGACCATGCACTGATCACGTGGCTGATCACACTGCTCACGTAACTGATCATGCACTGATCACGTGGCTATCATGCACTGATCACGTGGCTGAACATGCACCGTTCACGTGGCTGATCACACACCTGTCACGTGACATATCATGCACTGATCACGTGGCACTCATGCACTGATCACGTGGCTGATCATACTCTGCTCACGTAACTCATGCACACATCACGTGGCTATCATGCACTGCTCACGTGGCTATCATGGAATGATCACGTAGCAACCATATACTGTCACGTGACTGATCATGCACTGATCACGTAAATGATCATGCACTGTTCACGTGACTGATCATGTACTGATCACGGACTGATCATGCACTGATCACGTGGCTATCATGCTCTGCTCACGTGGCTGATCATGCAACGATCACGTAGCAACCATGTACTGGTCACGTGACTGATCATGCACTGATCACGTAATTGATCCTGCACTGATCACGTGGCTCATCATGCACTGATCACGTGGCTGATCACACATGTATCACGTGACTGATCATGCACTGATCACGTGGCTATCATGCACTGATCACGTGGCTGCATGCACTGATCACGTGGATATCATGCACTGATCACGTGGCTGATCACACACGATCACATGACTGATCATGCACTGATCACGTGGCTATCATGCACTGATCACGTGCTATCATGCACTGATCACGTGGCTGATCATGCAATGATCACGATACCATGTAACTGATACACTGATCATGCACTGATCACGTGGCTGATCATGCACTGATCACGTGGCTGATCATGCACTGATCACGTGACTGATCATGCACTGATCACGTGACTGATCATGCACTGATCACGTGGCTATCATGCACTGATCACGTGGCTGATCATACACTGATCACGTGCCTGATCATGCACTGATCACGGCTGATCATGCACTGATCACGTGACTGATCATGCACTGATCACGTGTCTGATCATGCACTGATCACGTGGCTATCATGCACTGATCACGTGGCTGATCATGCATGATCACGCAGCTACCATGTACTGGTCACGTGACTGATCATGCACTGATCACGTGGCTGATCATGCACTGATCACGTGACATCATGCACTACGCTGATCATGCACTGATCACGAGCTACCATGTACTGGCCACTGACTGATCATGCACTGATCGAATTGACTGCACTGATCACGTGGCTGATCATGCACTGATCACGTGGCTGATCATGCACTGATCACGTGACTGATCATGCACTGATCACGTGACTGATCATGCACTGATCACGTGGCTATCATGCACTGATCACGTGGCTGATCATGCACTGATCACGTGGCTATCATGCACTGATCACGTGGCTGATCATGCACTGATCACGTGACTGATCATGCACTGATCACGTGACTGATCATGCACTGATCACGTGCTATCATGCACTGATCACGTGGCTGATCATGCATGATCACGCAGCTACCATGTACTGATCACGTGACTGATCATGCACTGATCACGTAACTGATCATGCACTGATCACGTGGCTGATCATGCACTGATCACGTGGCTGATCATGCACTGATCACGTGACTGATCATGCACTGATCACGTGGCTATCATGCACTGATCACGTGGCTGATCATGCACTGATCACGTGGATATCATGCACTGATCACGTGGCTGATCATGCACGATCACGTGACTGATCATGCACTGATCACGTGGCTATCATGCACTGATCACGTGGTGATCATGCACTGATCACGTGGCTGATCATGCACTGATCACGTAGCTACCATGCACTGATCACGTGACTGATCATGCACTGATCACGTGACTGATCATGCACTGATCATGGCTGATCATGCACTGATCACGTGACTGATCATGCACTGATCACGTGACTATCATGCACTGATCACGTGGCTGATCATGCACTGATCACGTGGCTGATCATGCACTGATCACGTGGCTGATCATGCACTGATCACGTGGCTGATCATGCACTGATCACGTGACTGATCATGCACTGATCACGTGACTGATCATGCACTGATCACGTGGCTATCATGCACTGATCACGTGGCTGATCATGCATGATCACGCAGCTACCATGCACTGATCACGTGACTGATCATGCACTGATCACGTGTCATGAATGGATTGGCTAGCATCATGCACTGATCACGTGGCTGATCATGCACTGATCACGTAGCTACCATGCACTGGCTCACGTGACTGATCATGCACTGATCACGCAATTGATCATGCACTGATCATGTACATCATGCACTGATCACGTGGCTGATCATACACTGATCACGTGACTGATCATGCACTGATCACGTGACTGATCATGCACTGATCACGCTGATCATGCACTGATCACTACTGATCATGCACTGATCACGTGGCTGATCATGCACTGATCACGTGGCTGATCATGCACTGATCACGTGACTGATCATGCACTGATCACGTGGTGATCATGCACTGATCACGTGACTGATCATGCACTGATCTCGTGGTGATCATGCACTGATCACGTGGCTATCATGCACTGCTCACGTGGCTGATCATGCCATGATCACGCAGCTACCATGTACTGGTCACATGACTGATCATGCACTGATCACGTGACTGATCATGCACTGATCACGTGGCTATCATGCACTACTCACGTGGCTGATCATGCAATGATCATGTAGCTACCATGTACTGGTCACGTGAATGATCATACACCCATCAGGTGACTGATCATGCACTGATCACGTGGCTATCATGCACTGATCACGAGACTGATCATGCACTGTTCACGCCTATATCATGCACTGATCACATGACTGCCCGCACTGATCACGTGGATGATCATACACTAATCATGTGACAGATCATGCACTGATCACGTGGCTGATCATGCACTGATACCGTGACTGAGCATGGACTGATCACATGACTATCATGTAGTGATCACGTGACTTAATGGCGCTGATCATGTGACTGATCATGCGCTGATCATGTTTGCTATCATACACTGATCATGTGCCTCTGGAGGCAATAAACAAAGAGCTGAGTAGGCACGAATCAAACAGTCAGCAGGCAATAATCATGGAACTCAGGTGTGAGGAATCATGCTGCTCAGCTGGCAATAATCAAGCAGCTGAGCAGGCAGGAATTACGCAGCACAGCTGGCAATTGTCAAGCAGATGACAGGCAGGAATCGTGCAGCTCAGCTGGCAATTGTCAAGCAGATGAGCAGACAGTAATCACGCAGCTCAGCAGGCCCAGATCACGTGACTGAGCATGCACTGTTCACGTGGCTGATCATACACTGATCACGTGATGATCATGCACTGATCACTTGGATATCATGCACTGATCACGTGGCTGATCATACACTGTTCACGCGTCTGACCATGCACTGATCACGTGGCTGATCATACACTGCTCACGTAACTGATCATGCACTGATCACGTGGCTATCATGCACTGATCACGTGGCTGAACATGCACTGTTCACGCTGATCACACACCTGTCACGCGACATATCATGCACTGATCACGTGGCACATGCACTGATCACGTGGCTGATCATACTCTGCTCACGAACTCATGCACACATCACGTGGCTATCATGCACTGCTCACGTGGCTCGCCATGGAATGATCACGTAGCAACCATATACTGGTCACGTGACTGATCATGCAAAGATCACGAATGATCATGCACTGTTCACGTGACTGATCATGTACTGATCACGCGACTGATCATGCACTGATCACGTGGCTATCATGCTCATCACGTGGCTGATCATGCACTGATCACGTAGCAACCATGTACTGGTCACGTGACTGATCATGCACTGATCACGTAATTGATCCTGCACTGATCACGTGGCTCATCATGCACTGATCACGTGGCTGATCACACATGTATCACGACTGATCATGCACTGATCCCGCGGCTCTCATGCACTGATCACGTGGCTGTCATGCACTGATCACGTGGATATCATGCACTGATCACGTGGCTGATCACACATGACACATGATCATCATGCACTGATCACGTGGCTATCATGCACTGATCACGTGGCTATCATGCACTGATCACGTGGCTATCATGCACTGATCACGTGGCTGATCATGCACTGATCACGTAGCTACCATGTACTGGTCACGTGACTGATCATGCACTGATCACGTAACTGATCATGCACTGATCACGTGGCTGATCATGCACTGATCACGTGGCTGATCATACACTGATCACATAACTGATCATGCACTGATCACGTGACTGATCATGCACTGATCACGTGGCTATCATGCACTGATCACTTGGCTGGACATACACTGATCACGTGCCTGATCATGCACTGATCACGTGGCTGATCATGCACTGATCACGTGACTGATCATGCACTGATCACGTGACTGATCATGCACTGATCACGTGGCTATCATGCACTGCTCACGTGGCTGATCATGCCATGATCACGCAGCTACCATGTACTGGTCACATGACTGATCATGCACTGATCACGTGACTGATCATGCAGTGATCACGTGGCTATCATGCACTACTCACGTGGCTGATCATGCAATGATCATGTAGCTACCATGTACAGGTCACGCGAATGATCATACACCCATCAGGTGACTGATCATGCACTGATCACGTGGCTATCATGCACTGATCACGAGACTGATCATGCACTGTTCACGCCTATATCATGCACTGATCACATGACTGCCTGCACTGATCACGTGGATGATCATACACTAATCTTGTGACAGATCATGCACTGATCACGTGGCTGATCATGCACTGATACCGTGACTGAGCATGGACTGATCACATGACTATCATGTAGTGATCACGTGACTTAATGGCGCTGATCATGTGACTGATCATGCGCTGATCATGTTTGCTATCATACACTGATCATGTGCCTCTGGAGGCAATAAACAAAGAGCTGAGTAGGCACGAATCAAACAGTCAGCAGGCAATAATCATGGAACTCAGGTGTGAGGAATCATGCTGCTCAGCTGGCAATAATCACGCAGCTGAGCAGGCAGGAATTACGGCACAGCTGGCAATTGTCAAGCAGATGACAGGCAGGAATCGTGCAGCTCAGCTGGCAATTGTCAAGCAGATGAGCAGACAGTAATCACGCAGCTCAGCAGGCCCAGATCACGTGACTGAGCATGCACTGTTCACGTGGCTGATCATACACTGATCACGTGATGATCATGCACTGATCACTTGGATATCATGCACTGATCACGTGGCTGATCATACACTGTTCACGTGTCTGACCATGCACTGATCACGTGGCTGATCATACACTGCTCACGTAACTGATCATGCACTGATCACGTGGCTATCATGCACTGATCACGTGGCTGAACATGCACTGTTCACGTGGCTGATCACACACCTGTCACGTGACATATCATGCACTGATCACGTGGCACTCATGCACTGATCACGTGGCTGATCATGCACTGATCACGTGGCTGATCACACATGATCACGTGACTGATCATGCACTGATCACGTGGCTATCATGCACTGATCACGTGGGCTATCATGCACTGATCACGTGACTGATCATGCACTGATCACGACTGATCATGCACTGATCACGTGACTGATCATGCACTGATCACGTGACTGATCATGCACTGATCACGTGGCTGATCATGCACTGATCACGTGGCTGATCATGCACATCATCACAACTGATCATGCACTGATCACGTGACTGATCATGCACTGATCACGTGGCTATCATGCACTGATCACGTGGCTGATCATGCACTGATCACGGCTGATCATGCACTGATCACGTGGCTGATCATGCACTGATCACGTGACTGATCATGCACTGATCACGTGACTGATCATGCACTGATCACGTGGCTATCATGCACTGCTCACGTGGCTGATCATGCCATGATCACGCAGCTACCATGTACTGGTCACATGACTGATCATGCACTGATCACGTGACTGATCATGCAGTGATCACGTGGCTATCATGCACTACTCACGTGGCTGATCATGCACTGATCATGTAGCTACCATGTACAGGTCACGTGAATGATCATACACCCATCAGGTGACTGATCATGCACTGATCACGTGGCTATCATGCACTGATCACGAGACTGATCATGCACTTATCACGTCTATATCATGCACTGATCACATGACTGCCCATGCACTGATCACGTGGATGATCATACACTAATCATGTGACAGATCATGCACTGATCACGTGGCTGATCATGCACTGATACTGTGATGAGCATGGACTGATCACATGACTATCATGTAGTGATCACGTGACTTAATGGCGCTGATCATGTGACTGATCATGCACTGATCATGTTTGCTATCATACACTGATCATGTGCCTCTGGAGGCAATAAACAAAGAGCTGAGTAGGTACGAATCAAACAGTCAGCAGGCAATAATCATGGAACTCAGGTGAGGAATCATGCTGCTCAGCTGGCAATAATCAAGCAGCTGAGCAGGCAGGAATTACGCAGCACAGCTGGCAATTGTCAAGCAGATGACAGGCAGGAATCGTGCAGCTCAGCTGGCAATTGTCAAGCAGATGAGCAGACAGTAATCACGCAGCTCAGCAGGCCCAGATCACGTGACTGAGCATGCACTGTTCACGTGGCTGATCATACACTGATCACGTGATGATCATGCACCGATCACTTGGATATCATGCACTGATCACGTGGCTGATCATGCACTGATCACGTGTCTGACCATGCACTGATCACGTGGCTGATCATGCACTGACTACGACTGATCATGCACTGATCACGTGGCTATCATGCACTGATCACGTGGACATGCACTGATCACGTGGACTGATCATGCACTGATCACGCGATCATGCACTGATCACGCGGCTGTCATGCACTGATCACGAGATCATGCACTGATCACGTGGCTGATCATGCACGCATCACGTGACTGATCATGCACTGATCACGTGGTGATCATGCACTGATCACGTGGCTATCATGCACTGATCACGTGGCTGATCATGCACTGATCACGTAATGATCATGCACTGGTTTGACTGATCATGCACTGATCACGTGACTGATCATGCACTGATCACGGCATGATGCTGCACTGATCACGTGGCTGATCATGCACTGATCACGTGACTGATCATGCACTGATCACGTGGCTGATCATGCACTGATCACTATTGACACACTGATCATGCGCTGATCATGCACTGATCACGTGGCTGATCATGCACTGATCACGGATGATCATGCACTGATCACGTGGCTGATCATGCACTGATCACGTGGCTATCATGCACTGATCACGTGGCTGATCATGCACTGATCACGTGGCTACATGCACTGGTCACATGACTGATCATGCACTGATCACGTGGCTGATCATGCACTGATCACGTGGATCATGCACTGATCACGTGGCTGATCATGCACTGATCACGGCTACCATGTACTGGTCACGTGACTGATCATGCACTGATCACGTGGATCATGCACTGATCACGTGGCTGATCATGCACTGATCACGTGGCTGATCATGCACTGATCACGTGACTGATCATGCACTGATCACGTGACTGATCATGCACTGATCACGTGGCTATCATGCACTGATCACGTGGCTGATCATGCACTGATCACGTGCTGATCATGCACTGATCACGTGGCTGATCATGCACTGATCACGTGACTGATCATGCACTGATCACGTGACTGATCATGCACTGATCACGTGACTGATCATGCACTGATCACGTGACTGATCATGCATGATCACGTGACTATCATGCACTGATCACGTGACTGATCATGCACTGATCACGTGACTGATCATGCACTGATCACGTGGCTGATCATGCACTGATCACGTGGCTGATCATGCACTGATCACGTGACTGATCATGCACTGATCACGTGGCTGCATGCACTGATCATGGCTGATCATGCACTGATCACGTACTGAGCATGCACTGATCACGTGGCTGATCACTGCACTGATCACGTGGCTGATCATGCACTGATCACGTGGCTGATCATGCACTGATCACGTGGCTGATCATGCACTGATCACGTGGCTGATCATGCACTGATCACGTGGCTATCATGCACTGATCACGAATGATCATGCACTGATCACGGACTATCATGCACTGATCACGTGGCTGATCATGCACTGATCACGTGACTGATCATGCACTGATCACGTGACTGATCATGCACTGATCACGTGGCTGATCATGCACTGATCACGTGGCTGATCATGCACTGATCACGTGCTGATCATGCACTGATCACGTGGCTGATCACACTGATCACGTGACTGATCATGCACTGATCACGTGACTGATCATGCACTGATCACGTGGCTATCATGCACTGATCACGTGGCTGATCATGCACTGATCACGTGGCTATCATGCACTGATCACGTGACTGATCATGCACTGATCACGGCTATCATGCACTGATCACGTACTGATCATGCACTGATCACGTGGCTGATCATGCAATGATCACGAGCTACCATGTACTGGTCACGTGACTGATCATGCACTGATCACGTGGCTGATCATGCACTGATCACGTGGCTGATCATGCACTGATCACGTGGCTGATCATGCACTGATCACGTAACTGATCATGCACTGATCACGTGATGATCATGCACTGATCACGTGGCTATCATGCACTGATCACGTGGCTGATCATGCACTGATCACGTGGCTGATCATGCACTGATCACGTGGCTGATCATGCACTGATCACGTGACTGATCATGCACTGATCACGTGTCTGATCATGCACTGATCACGTGGCTATCATGCACTGATCACGTGGCTGATCATGCCATGATCACGAGCTACCATGTACTGGTCACATGACTGATCATGCACTGATCACGTGACTGATCATGCACTGATCACGTGGCTATCATGCACTATCACGTGGCTGATCATGCAATGATCATGTAGCTACCATGCACTGGTCACGTGAATGATCATACACCCATCAGGTGACTGATCATGCACTGATCACGTGGCTATCATGCACTGATCACGACTGATCATGCACTGTTCACGCCTATATCATGCACTGATCACATGACTGCCCATGCACTGATCACGTGGATGATCATACACTAATCATGTGACAGATCATGCACTGATCACGTGGCTGATCATGCACTGATACCGTGACTGAGCATGGACTGATCACATGACTATCATGCAGTGATCACGTGACTTAATGGCGCTGATCATGTGACTGATCATGCGCTGATCATGTTTGCTATCATACACTGATCATGTGCCTCTGGAGGCAATAAACAAAGAGCTGAGTAGGCACGAATCAAACAGTCAGCAGGCAATAATCATGGAACTGCTGTGAGGAATCATGCTGCTCAGCTGGCAATAATCAAGCAGCTGAGCAGGCAGGAATTACGCAGCACAGCTGGCAATTGTCAAGCAGATGACAGGCAGGAATCGTGCAGCTCAGCTGGCAATTGTCAAGCAGATGAGCAGACAGTAATCACGCAGCTCAGCAGGCCCAGATCACGTGACTGAGCATGCACTGTTCACGTGGCTGATCATACACTGATCACGTGATGATCATGCACTGATCACTTGGATATCATGCACTGATCACGTGGCTGATCATACACTGTTCACGTGTCTGACCATGCACTGATCACGTGGCTGATCATACACTGCTCACGTAACTGATCATGCACTGATCACGTGGCTATCATGCACTGATCACGTGGCTGAACATGCACCGTTCACGTGGCTGATCACACACCTGTCACGTGACATATCATGCACTGATCACGTGGCACTCATGCACTGATCACGTGGCTGATCATACTCTGCTCACGTAACTCATGCACACATCACGTGGCTATCATGCACTGCTCACGTGGCTCGTCATGGAATGATCACGTAGCAACCATATACTGGTCACGTGACTGATCATGCACTGATCACGTAAATGATCATGCACTGTTCACGTGACTGATCATGTACTGATCACGTGACTGATCATGCACTGATCACGTGGCTATCATGCACTGCTCACGTGGCTGATCATGCAACGATCACGAGCAACCATGTACTGGTCACGTGACTGATCATGCACTGATCACGCAATTGATCATGCACTGATCACGTGGCTCATCATGCACTGATCACGTGGCTGATCACACATGATCACGTGACTGATCATGCACTGATCCCGTGGTCTCATGCACTGATCACGTGGCTGATCATGCACTGATCACGCGGATATCATGCACTGATCACGTGGCTGATCACACACGATCACGTGACTGATCATGCACTGATCACGTGGCTATCATGCACTGATCACGTGGCTATCATGCACTGATCACGTGGCCATCATGCACTGATCATGGCTGATCATGCACTGATCACGTAGCTACCATGCACTGATCACGTGGCTGATCATGCACTGATCACGCAGCTGATCATGCACTGATCACGTGGCTGATCATGCACTGATCACGTGGCTGATCATGCACTGATCACGTGGCTGATCATGCACTGATCACGTGGCTGATCATGCACTGATCACGTGGCTGATCATGCACTGATCACGTGGCTGATCATGCACTGATCACGTGACTGATCATGCACTGATCACGTGGCTGATCATGCACTGATCACGTGACTGATCATGCACTGATCACGTGACTGATCATGCACTGATCACGTGGCTATCATGCACTGCTCACGTGGCTGATCATGCCATGATCACGCAGCTACCATGTACTGGTCACATGACTGATCATGCACTGATCACGTGACTGATCATGCAGTGATCACGTGGCTATCATGCACTACTCACGTGGCTGATCATGCAATGATCATGTAGCTACCATGTACAGGTCACGTGAATGATCATACACCCATCAGGTGACTGATCATGCACTGATCACGTGGCTATCATGCACTGATCACGAGACTGATCATGCACTGTTCACGCCTATATCATGCACTGATCACATGACTGCCCATGCACCGGTCACGTGGATGATCATACACTAATCATGTGACAGATCATGCACTGATCACGTGGCTGATCATGCACTGATACCGTGACTGAGCATGGACTGATCACATGAGTATCATGTAGTGATCACGTGACTTAATGGCGCTGATCATGTGACTGATCATGCGCTGATCATGTTTGCTATCATACACTGATCATGTGCCTCTGGAGGCAATAAACAAAGAGCTGAGTAGGCACGAATCAAACAGTCAGCAGGCAATAATCATGGAACTCAGGTGTGAGGAATCATGCTGCTCAGCTGGCAATAATCAAGCAGCTGAGCAGGCAGGAATTACGCAGCACAGCTGGCAATTGTCAAGCAGATGACAGGCAGGAATCGTGCAGCCCAGCTGGCAATTGTCAAGCAGATGAGCAGACAGTAATCACGCAGCTCAGCAGGCCCAGATCACGGGACTGAGCATGCACTGTTCACGTGGCTGATCATACACTGATCACGTGATGATCATGCACTGATCACTTGGATATCATGCACTGATCACGTGGCTGATCATACACTGTTCACGTGTCTGACCATGCACTGATCACGTGGCTGATCATGCACTGATCACGTAACTGATCATGCACTGATCACGTGGCTATCATGCACTGATCACGTGGCTGATCATGCACTGATCACGTGGCTGATCATGCACTGTCACGTGACTATCATGCACTGATCACGTGGCACTCATGCACTGATCACGTGGCTGATCATGCACTGATCACGTGGCTGATCACACATGATCACGTGACTGATCATGCACTGATCACGTGGCTGATCATGCACTGATCACGTGGCTATCATGCACTGATCACGTGGCTGATCATGCAATGATCACGTAGCTACTCATGCACTGGTCACGTGACTGATCATGCACTGATCACGTGACTGATCATGCACTGATCACGTGGCTGATCATGCACTGATCACGTGGCTGATCATGCACTGATCACGTAACTGATCATGCACTGATCACGTGATGATCATGCACTGATCACGTGGCTATCATGCACTGATCACGTGGCTGATCATGCACTGATCACGTGCTGATCATGCACTGATCACGTGGCTGATCATGCACTGATCACGTGACTGATCATGCACTGATCACGGGACTGATCATGCACTGATCACGTGGCTATCATGCACTGATCACGTGGCTGATCATGCCCTGATCACGCAGCTACCATGCACTGGTCACATGACTGATCATGCACTGATCACGTGACTGATCATGCACTGATCACGTGGCTATCATGCACTACTCACGTGGCTGATCATGCAATGATCACGCAGCTACCATGCACAGGTCACGTGAATGATCATACACCCATCAGGTGACTGATCATGCACTGATCACGTGGCTATCATGCACTGATCACGAGACTGATCATGCACTGATCACGCCTATATCATGCACTGATCACATGACTGCCCATGCACTGATCACGTGGATGATCATACACTAATCATGTGACAGATCATGCACTGATCACGTGGCTGATCATGCACTGATACCGTGACTGAGCATGGACTGATCACATGACTATCATGTAGTGATCACGTGACTTAATGGCGCTGATCATGTGACTGATCATGCGCTGATCATGTTTGCTATCATACACTGATCATGTGCCTCTGGAGGCAATAAACAAAGAGCTGAGTAGGTACGAATCAAACAGTCAGCAGGCAATAATCATGGAACTCAGGTGTGAGGAATCATGCTGCTCAGCTGGCAATAATCAAGCAGCTGAGCAGGCAGGAATTACGCAGCACAGCTGGCAATTGTCAAGCAGATGACAGGCAGGAATCGTGCAGCTCAGCTGGCAATTGTCAAGCAGATGAGCAGACAGTAATCACGCAGCTCAGCAGGCCCAGATCACGTGACTGAGCATGCACTGTTCACGTGGCTGATCATACACTGATCACGTGATGATCATGCACTGATCACTTGGATATCATGCACTGATCACGTGGCTGATCATACACTGTTCACGTGTCTGACCATGCACTGATCACGTGGCTGATCATACACTGCTCACGTAACTGATCATGCACTGATCACGTGGCTATCATGCACTGATCACGTGGCTGAACATGCACTGTTCACGTGGCTGATCACACACCTGTCACGTGACATATCATGCACTGATCACGTGGCACTCATGCACTGATCACGTGGCTGATCATACTCTGCTCACGTAACTCATGCACACATCACGTGGCTATCATGCACTGCTCACGTGGCTGTCATGGAATGATCACGTAGCAACCATATACTGGTCACGTGACTGATCATGCAAAGATCACGCAAATGATCATGCACTGTTCACGTGACTGATCATGTACTGATCACGTGACTGATCATGCACTGATCACGTGGCTATCATGCTCTGCTCACGTGGCTGATCATGCAACGATCACGTAGCAACCATGTACTGGTCACGTGACTGATCATGCACTGATCACGTAATTGATCCTGCACTGATCACGTGGCTCATCATGCACTGATCACGTGGCTGATCACATGTATCACGTGACTGATCATGCACTGATCACGTGGCTATCATGCACTGATCACGTGGCTGTCATGCACTGATCACGTGGATATCATGCACTGATCACGTGGCTGATCACACACGATCACATGACTGATCATGCACTGATCACGTGGCTATCATGCACTGATCACGTGGCTATCATGCACTGATCACGTGGCATCATGCACTGATCACGTGGCTGATCATGCACTGATCACGTAGCTATCATGCACTGATCACGTGACTGATCATGCACTGATCACGGCTGATCATGCACTGATCACGTGGCTGATCATGCACTGATCACGTGGCTGATCATGCACTGATCACGTAACTGATCATGCACTGATCACGTGACTGATCATGCACTGATCACGTGGCTATCATGCACTGATCACGTGGCTGATCATGCACTGATCACGTGACTGATCATGCACTGATCACGTGGCTGATCATGCACTGATCACGTGACTGATCATGCACTGATCACGTGTCTGATCATGCACTGATCACGTGGCTATCATGCACTGATCACGTGGCTGATCATGCCATGATCACGCAGCTACCATGTACTGGTCACATGACTGATCATGCACTGATCACGTGACTGATCATGCACTGATCACGTGGCTATCATGCACTACTCACGTGGCTGATCATGCAATGATCATGTAGCTACCATGTACAGGTCACGTGAATGATCATACACCCATCAGGTGACTGATCATGCACTGATCACGTGGCTATCATGCACTGATCACGAGACTGATCATGCACTGATCACGCCTATATCATGCACTGATCACATGACTGCCCATGCACTGATCACGTGGATGATCATACACTAATCATGTGACAGATCATGCACTGATCACGTGGCTGATCATGCACTGATACCGTGACTGAGCATGGACTGATCACATGACTATCATGTAGTGATCACGTGACTTAATGGCGCTGATCATGTGACTGATCATGCGCTGATCATGTTTGCTATCATACACTGATCATGTGCCTCTGGAGGCAATAAACAAAGAGCTGAGTAGGTACGAATCAAACAGTCAGCAGGCAATAATCATGGAACTCAGGTGTGAGGAATCATGCTGCTCAGCTGGCAATAATCAAGCAGCTGAGCAGGCAGGAATTACGCAGCACAGCTGGCAATTGTCAAGCAGATGACAGGCAGGAATCGTGCAGCTCAGCTGGCAATTGTCAAGCAGATGAGCAGACAGTAATCACGCAGCTCAGCAGGCCCTGATCACGTGACTGAGCATGCACTGTTCACGTGGCTGATCATACACTGATCACGTGATGATCATGCACTGATCACGTGGATATCATGCACTGATCACGTGGCTGATCATACACTGTTCACGTGTCTGACCATGCACTGATCACGTGGCTGATCATACACTGCTCACGTAACTGATCATGCACTGATCACGTGGCTATCATGCACTGATCACGTGGCTGATCATGCACTGATCACGTGGCTGATCACACACTGTCACGTGACTATCATGCACTGATCACGTGGCATCATGCACTGATCACGTGGCTATCATGCACTGATCACGTGGCTGATCACACTGATCACGTGACTGATCATGCACTGATCACGTGGCTGATCATGCACTGATCACGTGGCTATCATGATCACGTGGCTGATCATGCACTGATCACGTGACTGATCATGCACTGATCACGTGACTGATCATGCACTGATCACGTGGCTATCATGCACTGATCACGTGGCTGATCATGCACTGATCACGTGGCTGATCATGCACTGATCACGTGGCTGATCATGCACTGATCACGTGACTGATCATGCACTGATCACGTGACTGATCATGCACTGATCACGTGGCTATCATGCACTGATCACGTGGCTGATCATGCACATGATCACGCAGCTACCATGTACTGATCACATGACTGATCATGCACTGATCACGTGACTGATCATGCACTGATCACGTGGCTATCATGCACTACTCACGTGGCTGATCATGCAATGATCATGTAGCTACCATGTACAGGTCACGTGAATGATCATACACCCATCAGGTGACTGATCATGCACTGATCACGTGGCTATCATGCACTGATCACGTGACTGATCATGCACTGTTCACGCCTATATCATGCACTGATCACATGACTGCCCATGCACTGATCACGTGGATGATCATACACTAATCTTGTGACAGATCATGCACTGATCACGTGGCTGATCATGCACTGATACCGTGACTGAGCATGGACTGATCACATGACTATCATGTAGTGATCACGTGACTTAATGGCGCTGATCATGTGACTGATCATGCACTGATCATGTTTGCTATCATACACTGATCATGTGCCTCTGGAGGCAATAAACAAAGAGCTGAGTAGGCACGAATCAAACAGTCAGCAGGCAATAATCATGGAACTCAGCTGTGAGGAATCATGCTGCTCAGCTGGCAATAATCAAGCAGCTGAGCAGGCAGGAATTACGCAGCACAGCTGGCAATTGTCAAGCAGATGACAGGCAGGAATCGTGCAGCCCAGCTGGCAATTGTCAAGCAGATGAGCAGACAGTAATCACGCAGCTCAGCAGGCCCAGATCACGGGACTGAGCATGCACTGTTCACGTGGCTGATCATACACTGATCACGTGATGATCATGCACTGATCACTTGGATATCATGCACTGATCACGTGGCTGATCATACACTGTTCACGTGTCTGACCATGCACTGATCACGTGGCTGATCATACACTGCTCACGTAACTGATCATGCACTGATCACGTGGCTATCATGCACTGATCACGTGGCTGAACATGCACTGTTCACGTGGCTGATCACACACCTGTCACGTGACATATCATGCACTGATCACGTGGCACTCATGCACTGATCACGTGGCTGATCATACTCTGCTCACGTAACCTCATGCACACATCACGTGGCTATCATGCACTGCTCACGTGGCTCGCCATGGAATGATCACGTAGCAACCATATACTGGTCACGTGACTGATCATGCACAGATCACGTAAATGATCATGCACTGTTCACGTGACTGATCATGTACTGATCACGTGACTGATCATGCACTGATCACGTGGCTATCATGCTCTGCTCACGTGGCTGATCATGCAACGATCACGTAGCAACCATGTACTGGTCACGTGACTGATCATGCACTGATCACGTAATTGATCCTGCACTGATCACGTGGCTCATCATGCACTGATCACGTGGCTGATCACACATGTATCACGTGACTGATCATGCACTGATCACGTGGCTATCATGCACTGATCACGTGGCTGTCATGCACTGATCACGTGGATATCATGCACTGATCACGTGGCTGATCACACACTATCACATGACTGATCATGCACTGATCACGTGGCTATCATGCACTGATCACGTGGCTGATCATGCACTGATCACGTGGCTATCATGCACTGATCACGTGGCTGATCATGCACTGATCACGTAGCTATCATGCACTGATCACGTGACTGATCATGCACTGATCACGTGACTGATCATGCACTGATCACGTGGCTGATCATGCACTGATCACGTGGCTGATCATGCACTGATCACGTGACTGATCATGCACTGATCACGTGACTGATCATGCACTGATCACGTAGCTATCATGCACTGATCACGTGGCTGATCATGCACTGATCACGTGACTGATCATGCACTGATCACGTGGCTGATCATGCACTGATCACGTGACTGATCATGCACTGATCACGTGGCTGATCATGCACTGATCACGTGGCTGATCATGCACTGATCACGTGACTGATCATGCACTGATCACGTGGCTATCATGCACTGATCACGTGGCTGATCATGCACTGATCACGTGGCTGATCATGCACTGATCACGTGACTATCATGCACTGATCACGTGGCATCATGCACTGATCACGTGGCTATCATGCACTGATCACGTGGCTGATCACACTGATCACGTGACTGATCATGCACTGATCACGTGGCTGATCATGCACTGATCACGTGGCTGATCATGCACTGATCACGTGGCTGATCATGCACTGATCACGTGGCTACCATGTACTGATCACGTGACTGATCATGCACTGATCACGTAACTGATCATGCACTGATCACGTGGCTGATCATGCACTGATCACGTGGCTGATCATGCACTGATCACGTGACTGATCATGCACTGATCACGTGACTGATCATGCACTGATCACGTGGCTATCATGCACTGATCACGTGGCTGATCATACACTGATCACGTGGCTGATCATGCACTGATCACGTGGCTGATCATGCACTGATCACGTGACTGATCATGCACTGATCACGTGACTGATCATGCACTGATCACGTGGCTATCATGCACTGCTCACGTGGCTGATCATGCCATGATCACGCAGCTACCATGTACTGGTCACATGACTGATCATGCACTGATCACGTGACTGATCATGCACTGATCACGTGGCTATCATGCACTACTCACGTGGCTGATCATGCAATGATCATGTAGCTACCATGTACAGGTCACGTGAATGATCATACACCCATCAGGTGACTGATCATGCACTGATCACGTGGCTATCATGCACTGATCACGAGACTGATCATGCACTGTTCACGCCTATATCATGCACTGATCACATGACTGCCCATGCACTGATCACGTGGATGATCATACACTAATCATGTGACAGATCATGCACTGATCACGTGGCTGATCATGCACTGATACCGTGACTGAGCATGGACTGATCACATGACTATCATGTAGTGATCACGTGACTTAATGGCGCTGATCATGTGACTGATCATGCGCTGATCATGTTTGCTATCATACACTGATCATGTGCCTCTGGAGGCAATAAACAAAGAGCTGAGTAGGCACGAATCAAACAGTCAGCAGGCAATAATCATGGAACTCAGCTGTGAGGAATCATGCTGCTCAGCTGGCAATAATCAAGCAGCTGAGCAGGCAGGAATTACGCAGCACAGCTGGCAATTGTCAAGCAGATGACAGGCAGGAATCGTGCAGCTCAGCTGGCAATTGTCAAGCAGATGAGCAGACAGTAATCACGCAGCTCAGCAGGCCCTGATCACGTGACTGAGCATGCACTGTTCACGTGGCTGATCATACACTGATCACGTGATGATCATGCACTGATCACTTGGATATCATGCACTGATCACGTGGCTGATCATACACTGTTCACGTGTCTGACCATGCACTGATCACGTGGCTGATCATACACTGCTCACGTAACTGATCATGCACTGATCACGTGGCTATCATGCACTGATCACGTGGCTGAACATGCACTGATCACGTGGCTGATCACACACTGTCACGTGACATATCATGCACTGATCACGTGGCACTCATGCACTGATCACGTGGCTGATCATACTCTGCTCACGTAACTCATGCACACATCACGTGGCTATCATGCACTGCTCACGTGGCTGTCATGGAATGATCACGTAGCAACCATATACTGGTCACGTGACTGATCATGCACTGATCACGTAAATGATCATGCACTGTTCACGTGACTGATCATGCACTGATCACGTGACTGATCATGCACTGATCACGTGGCTATCATGCACTGCTCACGTGGCTGATCATGCAACCATCACGTAGCAACCATGTACTGGTCACGTGACTGATCATGCACTGATCACGTAATTGATCATGCACTGATCACGTGGCTCATCATGCACTGATCACGTGGCTGATCACACATGTATCACGTGACTGATCATGCACTGATCACGTGGCTATCATGCACTGATCACGTGGCTGATCATGCACTGATCACGCGGATATCATGCACTGATCACGTGGCTGATCACACACGATCACGTGACTGATCATGCACTGATCACGTGGCTATCATGCACTGATCACGTGGCTGATCATGCACTGATCACGTGGCTATCATGCACTGATCACGTGCTGATCATGCACTGATCACGTGGCTATCATGCACTGATCACGTGACTGATCATGCACTGATCACGTGGCTGATCATGCACTGATCACGTGGCTGATCATGCACTGATCACGTGGCTGATCATGCACTGATCACGTGACTGATCATGCACTGATCACGTGACTGATCATGCACTGATCACGTGGCTATCATGCACTGATCACGTGGCTGATCATGCACTGATCACGTGCTGATCATGCACTGATCACGTGGCTGATCATGCACTGATCACGTGACTGATCATGCACTGATCACGTGACTGATCATGCACTGATCACGTGGCTGATCATGCACTGATCACGTGGCTGATCATGCACTGATCACGCACTGATCATGCACTGATCACGTGACTGATCATGCACTGATCACGTGACTGATCATGCACTGATCACGTGGCTGATCATGCACTGATCACGTGGCTGATCATGCACTGATCACGTGGCTGATCATGCACTGATCACGTGACTGATCATGCACTGATCACGTGGCTGATCATGCACTGATCACGTGGCTGATCATGCATGATCACGCAGCTACCATGTACTGGTCACATGACTGATCATGCACTGATCACGTGACTGATCATGCACTGATCACGTGGCTATCATGCACTACTCACGTGGCTGATCATGCAATGATCATGTAGCTACCATGTACTGGTCACGTGAATGATCATACACCCATCAGGTGACTGATCATGCACTGATCACGTGGCTATCATGCACTGATCACGTGACTGATCATGCACTGATCACGTCTATATCATGCACTGATCACATGACTGCCCATGCACTGATCACGTGGATGATCATACACTAATCTTGTGACAGATCATGCACTGATCACGTGGCTGATCATGCACTGATACCGTGACTGAGCATGGACTGATCACATGACTATCATGTAGTGATCACGTGACTTAATGGCGCTGATCATGTGACTGATCATGCGCTGATCATGTTTGCTATCATACACTGATCATGTGCCTCTGGAGGCAATAAACAAAGAGCTGAGTAGGCACGAATCAAACAGTCAGCAGGCAATAATCATGGAACTCAGGTGTGAGGAATCATGCTGCTCAGCTGGCAATAATCAAGCAGCTGAGCAGGCAGGAATTACGCAGCACAGCTGGCAATTGTCAAGCAGATGACAGGCAGGAATCGTGCAGCTCAGCTGGCAATTGTCAAGCAGATGAGCAGACAGTAATCACGCAGCTCAGCAGGCCCTGATCACGTGACTGAGCATGCACTGTTCACGTGGCTGATCATACACTGATCACGTGATGATCATGCACTGATCACTTGGATATCATGCACTGATCACGTGGCTGATCATACACTGTTCACGCGTCTGACCATGCACTGATCACGTGGCTGATCATACACTGCTCACGTAACTGATCATGCACTGATCACGTGGCTATCATGCACTGATCACGTGGCTGATCATGCACTGTTCACGTGGCTGATCACACACCTGTCACGCGACATATCATGCACTGATCACGTGGCACTCATGCACTGATCACGTGGCTGATCATACTCTGCTCACGTAACTCATGCACACATCACGCGGCTATCATGCACTGCTCACGTGGCTCGTCATGGAATGATCACGTAGCAACCATATACTGGTCACGTGACTGATCATGCAAAGATCACGTAAACGATCATGCACTGTTCACGTGACTGATCATGCACTGATCACGTGACTGATCATGCACTGATCACGTGGCTATCATGCACTGCTCACGTGGCTGATCATGCAACGATCACGTAGCAACCATGTACTGGTCACGTGACTGATCATGCACTGATCACGTAATTGATCATGCACTGATCACGTGGCTCATCATGCACTGATCACGTGGCTGATCACACATGTATCACGTGACTGATCATGCACTGATCACGTGGCTATCATGCACTGATCACGTGGCTGTCATGCACTGATCACGTGGATATCATGCACTGATCACGTGGCTGATCACACACGATCACATGACTGATCATGCACTGATCACGTGGCTATCATGCACTGATCACGTGGCTATCATGCACTGATCACGTGGCTATCATGCACTGATCACGTGGCTGATCATGCACTGATCACGTAGCTACCATGTACTGATCACGTGACTGATCATGCACTGATCACGTAATTGATCATGCACTGATCACGTGGCTGATCATGCACTGATCACGTGGCTGATCATGCACTGATCACGTAACTGATCATGCACTGATCACGTGACTGATCATGCACTGATCACGTGGCTATCATGCACTGATCACGTGGCTGACATACACTGATCACGTGCTGATCATGCACTGATCACGTGGCTGATCATGCACTGATCACGTGACTGATCATGCACTGATCACGTGTCTGATCATGCACTGATCACGTGGCTATCATGCACTGCTCACGTGGCTGATCATGCCATGATCACGCAGCTACCATGTACTGGTCACATGACTGATCATGCACTGATCACGTGACTGATCATGCACTGATCACGTGGCTATCATGCACTACTCACGTGGCTGATCATGCAATGATCATGTAGCTACCATGTACAGGTCACGTGAATGATCATACACCCATCAGGTGACTGATCATGCACTGATCACGTGGCTATCATGCACTGATCACGAGACTGATCATGCACTGATCACGTCTATATCATGCACTGATCACATGACTGCCCATGCACTGATCACGTGGATGATCATACACTAATCATGTGACAGATCATGCACTGATCACGTGGCTGATCATGCACTGATACCGTGACTGAGCATGGACTGATCACATGACTATCATGTAGTGATCACGTGACTTAATGGCGCTGATCATGTGACTGATCATGCGCTGATCATGTTTGCTATCATACACTGATCATGTGCCTCTGGAGGCAATAAACAAAGAGCTGAGTAGGCACGAATCAAACAGTCAGCAGGCAATAATCATGGAACTCAGGTGTGAGGAATCATGCTGCTCAGCTGGCAATAATCAAGCAGCTGAGCAGGCAGGAATTACGCAGCACAGCTGGCAATTGTCAAGCAGATGACAGGCAGGAATCGTGCAGCTCAGCTGGCAATTGTCAAGCAGATGAGCAGACAGTAATCACGCAGCTCAGCAGGCCCAGATCACGTGACTGAGCATGCACTGTTCACGTGGCTGATCATACACTGATCACGTGATATCATGCACTGATCACGTGGCTGATCATACACTGTTCACGTGTCTGACCATGCACTGATCACGTGGCTGATCATACACTGCTCACGTAACTGATCATGCACTGATCACGTGGCTATCATGCACTGATCACGTGGCTGAACATGCACTGTTCACGTGGCTGATCACACACCTGTCACGCGACATATCATGCACTGATCACGTGGCACTCATGCACTGATCACGTGGCTGATCATACTCTGCTCACGAATCATGCACACATCACGTGGCTATCATGCACTGCTCACGTGGCTCGTCATGGAATGATCACGTAGCAACCATATACTGGTCACGTGACTGATCATGCACTGATCACGTAAATGATCATGCACTGTTCACGTGACTGATCATGTACTGATCACGTGACTGATCATGCACTGATCACGTGGCTATCATGCTCTGCTCACGTGGCTGATCATGCAACGATCACGTAGCAACCATGTACTGGTCACGTGACTGATCATGCACTGATCACGTAATTGATCCTGCACTGATCACGTGGCTCATCATGCACTGATCACGTGGCTGATCACACATGTATCACGTGACTGATCATGCACTGATCACGTGGCTATCATGCACTGATCACGTGGCTGTCATGCACTGATCACGTGGATATCATGCACTGATCACGTGGCTGATCACACACGTATCACATGACTGATCATGCACTGATCACGTGGCTATCATGCACTGATCACGTGGCTATCATGCACTGATCACGTGGCTGATCATGCACTGATCACGTAGCTACCATGCACTGATCACGTGACTGATCATGCACTGATCACGTAATTGATCATGCACTGATCACGTGGCTGATCATGCACTGATCACGTGGCTGATCATGCACTGATCACGTAACTGATCATGCACTGATCACGTGACTGATCATGCACTGATCACGTGGCTATCATGCACTGATCACGTGGCTGATCATGCACTGATCACGTGCTGATCATGCACTGATCACGTGGCTGATCATGCACTGATCACGTGACTGATCATGCACTGATCACGTGGCTATCATGCACTGATCACGTGGCTGATCATGCCATGATCACGCAGCTACCATGTACTGGTCACATGACTGATCATGCACTGATCACGTGACTGATCATGCACTGATCACGTGGCTATCATGCACTACTCACGTGGCTGATCATGCAATGATCATGTAGCTACCATGTACAGGTCACGTGAATGATCATACACCCATCAGGTGACTGATCATGCACTGATCACGTGGCTATCATGCACTGATCACGAGACTGATCATGCACTGATCACGTCTATATCATGCACTGATCACATGACTGCCCATGCACTGATCACGTGGATGATCATACACTAATCATGTGACAGATCATGCACTGATCACGTGGCTGATCATGCACTGATACCGTGACTGAGCATGGACTGATCACATGACTATCATGTAGTGATCACGTGACTTAATGGCGCTGATCATGTGACTGATCATGCGCTGATCATGTTTGCTATCATACACTGATCATGTGCCTCTGGAGGCAATAAACAAAGAGCTGAGTAGGCACGAATCAAACAGTCAGCAGGCAATAATCATGGAACTCAGGTGTGAGGAATCATGCTGCTCAGCTGGCAATAATCAAGCAGCTGAGCAGGCAGGAATTACGCAGCACAGCTGGCAATTGTCAAGCAGATGACAGGCAGGAATCGTGCAGCTCAGCTGGCAATTGTCAAGCAGATGAGCAGACAGTAATCACGCAGCTCAGCAGGCCCTGATCACGTGACTGAGCATGCACTGTTCACGTGGCTGATCATACACTGATCACGTGATGATCATGCACTGATCACTTGGATATCATGCACTGATCACGTGGCTGATCATACACTGTTCACGTGTCTGACCATGCACTGATCACGTGGCTGATCATACACTGCTCACGTAACTGATCATGCACTGATCACGTGGCTATCATGCACTGATCACGTGGCTGAACATGCACTGTTCACGTGGCTGATCACACACCTGTCACGTGACATATCATGCACTGATCACGTGGCACTCATGCACTGATCACGTGGCTGATCATACTCTGCTCACGTAACTCATGCACACATCACGTGGCTATCATGCACTGCTCACGTGGCTGATCATGGAATGATCACGTAGCTACCATATACTGGTCACGTGACTGATCATGCACTGATCACGAATGATCATGCACTGTTCACGTGACTGATCATGCACTGATCACGTGACTGATCATGCACTGATCACGTGGCTATCATGCACTGCTCACGTGGCTGATCATGCAACGATCACGTAGCAACCATGTACTGGTCACGTGACTGATCATGCACTGATCACGTAATTGATCATGCACTGATCACGTGGCTCATCATGCACTGATCACGTGGCTGATCACACATGATCACGTGACTGATCATGCACTGATCACGTGGCTATCATGCACTGATCACGTGGCTGTCATGCACTGATCACGTGGATATCATGCACTGATCACGTGGCTGATCACACACGATCACATGACTGATCATGCACTGATCACGTGGGATCATGCACTGATCACGTGGCTATCATGCACTGATCACGTGGCTGATCATGCACTGATCACGTGGCTGATCATGCAATGATCACGTGGCTGATCATGCACTGATCACGTGACTGATCATGCACTGATCACGTGGCTGATCATGCACTGATCACGTGGCTGATCATGCACTGATCACGTGGCTGATCATGCACTGATCACGTGACTGATCATGCACTGATCACGTGACTGATCATGCACTGATCACGTGGCTGATCATGCACTGATCACGTGGCTGATCATGCACTGATCACGTGACTGATCATGCACTGATCACGTGGCTGATCATGCACTGATCACGTGGCTGATCATGCACTGATCACGTGACTGATCATGCACTGATCACGTGGCTGATCATGCACTGATCACGTGACTGATCATGCACTGATCACGTGGCTGATCATGCACTGATCACGTGGCTGATCATGCACTGATCACGTGGCTGATCATGCACTGATCACGTGACTATCATGCACTGATCACGTGGCATCATGCACTGATCACGTGGCTGATCATGCACTGATCACGTGGCTATCATGCACTGATCACGTGACTGATCATGCACTGATCACGTGCTGATCATGCACTGATCACGTGGCTATCATGCACTGATCACGTGGCTATCATGCACTGATCACGTGGCTGATCATGCACTGATCACGTGCTGATCATGCACTGATCACGTGACTGATCATGCACTGATCACGTGACTGATCATGCACTGATCACGTGGCTGATCATGCACTGATCACGTGGCTGATCATGCACTGATCACGTGACTGATCATGCACTGATCACGTGACTGATCATGCACTGATCACGGCTATCATGCACTGATCACGTGGCTGATCATACACTGATCACGTGCTGATCATGCACTGATCACGTGGCTGATCATGCACTGATCACGTGACTGATCATGCACTGATCACGTGACTGATCATGCACTGATCACGTGGCTATCATGCACTGATCACGTGGCTGATCATGCCATGATCACGCAGCTACCATGTACTGGTCACATGACTGATCATGCACTGATCACGTGACTGATCATGCACTGATCACGTGGCTATCATGCACTACTCACGTGGCTGATCATGCAATGATCATGTAGCTACCATGTACAGGTCACGTGAATGATCATACACCCATCAGGTGACTGATCATGCACTGATCACGTGGCTATCATGCACTGATCACGTGACTGATCATGCACTGATCACGTCTATATCATGCACTGATCACATGACTGCCCATGCACTGATCACGTGGATGATCATACACTAATCATGTGACAGATCATGCACTGATCACGTGGCTGATCATGCACTGATACCGTGACTGAGCATGGACTGATCACATGACTATCATGTAGTGATCACGTGACTTAATGGCGCTGATCATGTGACTGATCATGCGCTGATCATGTTTGCTATCATACACTGATCATGTGCCTCTGGAGGCAATAAACAAAGAGCTGAGTAGGCACGAATCAAACAGTCAGCAGGCAATAATCATGGAACTCAGCTGTGAGGAATCATGCTGCTCAGCTGGCAATAATCAAGCAGCTGAGCAGGCAGGAATTACGCAGCACAGCTGGCAATTGTCAAGCAGATGACAGGCAGGAATCGTGCAGCTCAGCTGGCAATTGTCAAGCAGATGAGCAGACAGTAATCACGCAGCTCAGCAGGCCCTGATCACGTGACTGAGCATGCACTGTTCACGTGGCTGATCATACACTGATCACGTGATGATCATGCACTGATCACTTGGATATCATGCACTGATCACGTGGCTGATCATACACTGTTCACGTGTCTGACCATGCACTGATCACGTGGCTGATCATACACTGCTCACGTAACTGATCATGCACTGATCACGTGGCTATCATGCACTGATCACGTGGCTGAACATGCACTGTTCACGTGGCTGATCACACACCTGTCACGTGACATATCATGCACTGATCACGTGGCACTCATGCACTGATCACGTGGCTGATCATACTCTGCTCACGTAACTCATGCACACATCACGTGGCTATCATGCACTGCTCACGTGGCTCGTCATGGAATGATCACGTAGCTACCATATACTGGTCACGTGACTGATCATGCACTGATCACGTAAATGATCATGCACTGTTCACGTGACTGATCATGTACTGATCACGTGACTGATCATGCACTGATCACGTGGCTATCATGCTCTGCTCACGTGGCTGATCATGCAACGATCACGTAGCAACCATGTACTGGTCACGTGACTGATCATGCACTGATCACGTAATTGATCCTGCACTGATCACGTGGCTCATCATGCACTGATCACGTGGCTGATCACACATGTGATCACGTGACTGATCATGCACTGATCACGTGGCTATCATGCACTGATCACGTGGCTGTCATGCACTGATCACGTGGATATCATGCACTGATCACGTGGCTGATCACACACTATCACATGACTGATCATGCACTGATCACGTGGCTATCATGCACTGATCACGTGGCTGATCATGCACTGATCACGTGGCTATCATGCACTGATCACGTGGCTGATCATGCACTGATCACGTAGCTATCATGCACTGATCACGTGACTGATCATGCACTGATCACGTGACTGATCATGCACTGATCACGTGGCTGATCATGCACTGATCACGTGGCTGATCATGCACTGATCACGTGACTGATCATGCACTGATCACGTGACTGATCATGCACTGATCACGTGGCTGATCATGCACTGATCACGTGCTGATCATGCACTGATCACGTGGCTGATCATGCACTGATCACGTGGCTGATCATGCACTGATCACGTGACTGATCATGCACTGATCACGTGGCTGATCATGCACTGATCACGTGGCTGATCATGCACTGATCACGTGACTGATCATGCACTGATCACGTGGCTATCATGCACTGATCACGTGGCTGATCATGCACTGATCACGTGACTGATCATGCACTGATCACGTGACTATCATGCACTGATCACGTGGCATCATGCACTGATCACGTGGCTATCATGCACTGATCACGTGGCTGATCACACACGATCACGTGACTGATCATGCACTGATCACGTGGCTGATCATGCACTGATCACGTGGCTATCATGCACTGATCACGTGGCTGATCATGCACTGATCACGTGGCTGATCATGCACTGATCACGTGACTGATCATGCACTGATCACGTGGCTGATCATGCACTGATCACGTGGCTGATCATGCACTGATCACGTGGCTGATCATGCACTGATCACGTGGCTGATCATGCACTGATCACGTGACTGATCATGCACTGATCACGTGGCTGATCATGCACTGATCACGTGGCTGATCATGCACTGATCACGTGGCTGATCATGCACTGATCACGTGGCTGATCATGCACTGATCACGTGACTGATCATGCACTGATCACGTGGCTGATCATGCACTGATCACGTGGCTGATCATGCACTGATCACGTGGCTATCATGCACTGATCACGTGGCTGATCATGCACTGATCACGTGCTGATCATGCACTGATCACGTGACTGATCATGCACTGATCACGTGGCTATCATGCACTGATCACGTGGCTGATCATGCCATGATCACGCAGCTACCATGTACTGGTCACATGACTGATCATGCACTGATCACGTGACTGATCATGCACTGATCACGTGGCTATCATGCACTACTCACGTGGCTGATCATGCAATGATCATGTAGCTACCATGTACAGGTCACGTGAATGATCATACACCCATCAGGTGACTGATCATGCACTGATCACGTGGCTATCATGCACTGATCACGTGACTGATCATGCACTGATCACGTCTATATCATGCACTGATCACATGACTGCATGCACTGATCACGTGGATGATCATACACTAATCATGTGACAGATCATGCACTGATCACGTGGCTGATCATGCACTGATACCGTGACTGAGCATGGACTGATCACATGACTATCATGTAGTGATCACGTGACTTAATGGCGCTGATCATGTGACTGATCATGCGCTGATCATGTTTGCTATCATACACTGATCATGTGCCTCTGGAGGCAATAAACAAAGAGCTGAGTAGGCACGAATCAAACAGTCAGCAGGCAATAATCATGGAACTCAGTGTGAGGAATCATGCTGCTCAGCTGGCAATAATCAAGCAGCTGAGCAGGCAGGAATTACGCAGCACAGCTGGCAATTGTCAAGCAGATGACAGGCAGGAATCGTGCAGCTCAGCTGGCAATTGTCAAGCAGATGAGCAGACAGTAATCACGCAGCTCAGCAGGCCCTGATCACGTGACTGAGCATGCACTGTTCACGTGGCTGATCATACACTGATCACGTGATGATCATGCACTGATCACTTGGATATCATGCACTGATCACGTGGCTGATCATACACTGTTCACGTGTCTGACCATGCACTGATCACGTGGCTGATCATACACTGCTCACGTAACTGATCATGCACTGATCACGTGGCTATCATGCACTGATCACGTGGCTGAACATGCACTGTTCACGTGGCTGATCACACACCTGTCACGTGACATATCATGCACTGATCACGTGGCACTCATGCACTGATCACGTGGCTGATCATACTGCTCACGAATCATGCACACATCACGTGGCTATCATGCACTGCTCACGTGGCTCGTCATGGAATGATCACGTAGCAACCATATACTGGTCACGTGACTGATCATGCACTGATCACGTAAATGATCATGCACTGTTCACGTGACTGATCATGTACTGATCACGTGACTGATCATGCACTGATCACGTGGCTATCATGCACTGCTCACGTGGCTGATCATGCAACGATCACGTAGCAACCATGTACTGGTCACGTGACTGATCATGCACTGATCACGTAATTGATCATGCACTGATCACGTGGCTCATCATGCACTGATCACGTGGCTGATCACACATGTATCACGTGACTGATCATGCACTGATCACGTGGCTATCATGCACTGATCACGTGGCTGTCATGCACTGATCACGTGGATATCATGCACTGATCACGTGGCTGATCACACACGATCACATGACTGATCATGCACTGATCACGTGGCTATCATGCACTGATCACGTGGCTATCATGCACTGATCACGTGGCTATCATGCACTGATCACGTGGCTGATCATGCACTGATCACGTAGCTGATCATGCACTGATCACGTGACTGATCATGCACTGATCACGTGGCTGATCATGCACTGATCACGTGGCTGATCATGCACTGATCACGTGGCTGATCATGCACTGATCACGTGACTGATCATGCACTGATCACGTGACTGATCATGCACTGATCACGTGGCTATCATGCACTGATCACGTGGCTGATCATACACTGATCACGTGGCTGATCATGCACTGATCACGTGGCTGATCATGCACTGATCACGTGACTGATCATGCACTGATCACGTGACTGATCATGCACTGATCACGTGGCTATCATGCACTGATCACGTGGCTGATCATGCCATGATCACGCAGCTACCATGTACTGGTCACATGACTGATCATGCACTGATCACGTGACTGATCATGCAGTGATCACGTGGCTATCATGCACTACTCACGTGGCTGATCATGCAATGATCATGTAGCTACCATGTACAGGTCACGTGAATGATCATACACCCATCAGGTGACTGATCATGCACTGATCACGTGGCTATCATGCACTGATCACGTGACTGATCATGCACTGATCACGTCTATATCATGCACTGATCACATGACTGCCCATGCACTGATCACGTGGATGATCATACACTAATCATGTGACAGATCATGCACTGATCACGTGGCTGATCATGCACTGATACCGTGACTGAGCATGGACTGATCACATGACTATCATGTAGTGATCACGTGACTTAATGGCGCTGATCATGTGACTGATCATGCGCTGATCATGTTTGCTATCATACACTGATCATGTGCCTCTGGAGGCAATAAACAAAGAGCTGAGTAGGCACGAATCAAACAGTCAGCAGGCAATAATCATGGAACTCAGGTGTGAGGAATCATGCTGCTCAGCTGGCAATAATCAAGCAGCTGAGCAGGCAGGAATTACGCAGCACAGCTGGCAATTGTCAAGCAGATGACAGGCAGGAATCGTGCAGCTCAGCTGGCAATTGTCAAGCAGATGAGCAGACAGTAATCACGCAGCTCAGCAGGCCCAGATCACGTGACTGAGCATGCACTGTTCACGTGGCTGATCATACACTGATCACGTGATGATCATGCACTGATCACGTGGCTGATCATACACTGTTCACGTGTCTGACCATGCACTGATCACGTGGCTGATCATACACTGCTCACGTAACTGATCATGCACTGATCACGTGGCTATCATGCACTGATCACGTGGCTGAACATGCACTGTTCACGTGGCTGATCACACACCTGTCACGTGACATATCATGCACTGATCACGTGGCACTCATGCACTGATCACGTGGCTGATCATACTCTGCTCACGTAACTCATGCACACATCACGTGGCTATCATGCACTGCTCACGTGGCTCGTCATGGAATGATCACGTAGCAACCATATACTGGTCACGTGACTGATCATGCACAGATCACGAATGATCATGCACTGTTCACGTGACTGATCATGCACTGATCACGTGACTGATCATGCACTGATCACGTGGCTATCATGCACTGCTCACGTGGCTGATCATGCAACGATCACGTAGCAACCATGTACTGGTCACGTGACTGATCATGCACTGATCACGTAATTGATCATGCACTGATCACGTGGCTCATCATGCACTGATCACGTGGCTGATCACACATGATCACGTGACTGATCATGCACTGATCACGTGGCTATCATGCACTGATCACGTGGCTGATCATGCACTGATCACGTGGATATCATGCACTGATCACGTGGCTGATCACACACGTATCACATGACTGATCATGCACTGATCACGTGGCTATCATGCACTGATCACGTGGCTATCATGCACTGATCACGTGGCTGATCATGCAATGATCACGTAGCTACCATGCACTGATCACGTGACTGATCATGCACTGATCACGTAATTGATCATGCACTGATCACGTGGCTGATCATGCACTGATCACGTGGCTGATCATGCACTGATCACGTAACTGATCATGCACTGATCACGTGACTGATCATGCACTGATCACGTGGCTATCATGCACTGATCACGTGGCTGACATGCACTGATCACGTGCCTGATCATGCACTGATCACGTGGCTGATCATGCACTGATCACGTGACTGATCATGCACTGATCACGTGGCTGATCATGCACTGATCACGTGGCTGATCATGCCATGATCACGCAGCTACCATGTACTGGTCACATGACTGATCATGCACTGATCACGTGACTGATCATGCACTGATCACGTGGCTATCATGCACTACTCACGTGGCTGATCATGCAATGATCATGTAGCTACCATGTACAGGTCACGTGAATGATCATACACCCATCAGGTGACTGATCATGCACTGATCACGTGGCTATCATGCACTGATCACGTGACTGATCATGCACTGATCACGTCTATATCATGCACTGATCACATGACTGCATGCACTGATCACGTGGATGATCATACACTAATCTTGTGACAGATCATGCACTGATCACGTGGCTGATCATGCACTGATACCGTGACTGAGCATGGACTGATCACATGACTATCATGTAGTGATCACGTGACTTAATGGCGCTGATCATGTGACTGATCATGCGCTGATCATGTTTGCTATCATACACTGATCATGTGCCTCTGGAGGCAATAAACAAAGAGCTGAGTAGGCACGAATCAAACAGTCAGCAGGCAATAATCATGGAACTCAGGTGTGAGGAATCATGCTGCTCAGCTGGCAATAATCAAGCAGCTGAGCAGGCAGGAATTACGCAGCACAGCTGGCAATTGTCAAGCAGATGACAGGCAGGAATCGTGCAGCTCAGCTGGCAATTGTCAAGCAGATGAGCAGACAGTAATCACGCAGCTCAGCAGGCCCTGATCACGTGACTGAGCATGCACTGTTCACGTGGCTGATCATACACTGATCACGTGATGATCATGCACTGATCACTTGGATATCATGCACTGATCACGTGGCTGATCACACTGTTCACGTGTCTGACCATGCACTGATCACGTGGCTGATCATACACTGCTCACGTAACTGATCATGCACTGATCACGTGGCTATCATGCACTGATCACGTGGCTGAACATGCACTGTTCACGTGGCTGATCACACACCTGTCACGTGACTATCATGCACTGATCACGTGGCACTCATGCACTGATCACGTGGCTGATCATACACTGCTCACGTAACTCATGCACACATCACGTGGCTATCATGCACTGCTCACGTGGCTGATCATGAATGATCACGTAGCTACCATATACTGTCACGTGACTGATCATGCACTGATCACGAATGATCATGCACTGTTCACGTGACTGATCATGCACTGATCACGTGACTGATCATGCACTGATCACGTGGCTATCATGCACTGATCACGTGGCTGATCATGCACTGATCACGAGCAACCATGTACTGGTCACGTGACTGATCATGCACTGATCACGTAATTGATCATGCACTGATCACGTGGCTATCATGCACTGATCACGTGGCTGATCACACATGTACGTGACTGATCATGCACTGATCACGTGGCTATCATGCACTGATCACGTGGCTGATCATGCACTGATCACGTGGATATCATGCACTGATCACGTGGCTGATCATGCACTGATCACTGACTGATCATGCACTGATCACGTGGCTGATCATGCACTGATCACGTGGCTATCATGCACTGATCACGTGGCTATCATGCACTGATCACGTGACTGATCAGCACTGATCACGTAGCTATCATGCACTGATCACGTGACTGATCATGCACTGATTGATCATGCACTGATCACGTGGCTGATCATGCACTGATCACGTGGCTGATCATGCACTGATCACGTGACTGATCATGCACTGATCACGTGACTGATCATGCACTGATCACGTGGCTATCATGCACTGATCACGTGGCTGATCATGCACTGATCACGTGACTGATCATGCACTGATCACGTGGCTGATCATGCACTGATCACGTGACTGATCATGCACTGATCACGTGGCTGATCATGCACTGATCACGTGGCTGATCATGCACTGATCACGTGACTGATCATGCACTGATCACGTGGCTATCATGCACTGATCACGTGGCTGATCATGCACTGATCACGTGGCTGATCATGCACTGATCACGTGACTATCATGCACTGATCACGTGGCTGATCATGCACTGATCACGTGGCTGATCATGCACTGATCACGTGGCTGATCACACACTGATCACGTGACTGATCATGCACTGATCACGTGGCTGATCATGCACTGATCACGTGGCTATCATGCACTGATCACGTGGCTATCATGCACTGATCACGTGGCTGATCATGCACTGATCACGGAGCTGATCATGCACTGATCACGTGACTGATCATGCACTGATCACGTGGCTGATCATGCACTGATCACGTGGCTGATCATGCACTGATCACGTGGCTGATCATGCACTGATCACGTGACTGATCATGCACTGATCACGTGACTGATCATGCACTGATCACGTGGCTATCATGCACTGATCACGTGGCTGATCATGCACTGATCACGTGGCTGATCATGCACTGATCACGTGGCTGATCATGCACTGATCACGTGACTGATCATGCACTGATCACGTGTCTGATCATGCACTGATCACGTGGCTATCATGCACTGATCACGTGGCTGATCATGCCATGATCACGCAGCTACCATGTACTGGTCACATGACTGATCATGCACTGATCACGTGACTGATCATGCAGTGATCACGTGGCTATCATGCACTACTCACGTGGCTGATCATGCAATGATCATGTAGCTACCATGTACAGGTCACGTGAATGATCATACACCCATCAGGTGACTGATCATGCACTGATCACGTGGCTATCATGCACTGATCACGAGACTGATCATGCACTGATCACGTCTATATCATGCACTGATCACATGACTGCCCATGCACTGATCACGTGGATGATCATACACTAATCATGTGACAGATCATGCACTGATCACGTGGCTGATCATGCACTGATACCGTGACTGAGCATGGACTGATCACATGACTATCATGTAGTGATCACGTGACTTAATGGCGCTGATCATGTGACTGATCATGCGCTGATCATGTTTGCTATCATACACTGATCATGTGCCTCTGGAGGCAATAAACAAAGAGCTGAGTAGGCACGAATCAAACAGTCAGCAGGCAATAATCATGGAACTCAGGTGTGAGGAATCATGCTGCTCAGCTGGCAATAATCAAGCAGCTGAGCAGGCAGGAATTACGCAGCACAGCTGGCAATTGTCAAGCAGATGACAGGCAGGAATCGTGCAGCTCAGCTGGCAATTGTCAAGCAGATGAGCAGACAGTAATCACGCAGCTCAGCAGGCCCAGATCACGTGACTGAGCATGCACTGTTCACGTGGCTGATCATACACTGATCACGTGATGATCATGCACTGATCACTTGGATATCATGCACTGATCACGTGGCTGATCATACACTGTTCACGTGTCTGACCATGCACTGATCACGTGGCTGATCATACACTGCTCACGTAACTGATCATGCACTGATCACGTGGCTATCATGCACTGATCACGTGGCTGAACATGCACTGTTCACGTGGCTGATCACACACCTGTCACGTGACATATCATGCACTGATCACGTGGCACTCATGCACTGATCACGTGGCTGATCATACTCTGCTCACGTAACTCATGCACACATCACGTGGCTATCATGCACTGCTCACGTGGCTCGTCATGGAATGATCACGTAGCTACCATATACTGGTCACGTGACTGATCATGCACTGATCACGTAAATGATCATGCACTGTTCACGTGACTGATCATGTACTGATCACGTGACTGATCATGCACTGATCACGTGGCTATCATGCACTGCTCACGTGGCTGATCATGCAACGATCACGTAGCAACCATGTACTGGTCACGTGACTGATCATGCACTGATCACGTAATTGATCCTGCACTGATCACGTGGCTCATCATGCACTGATCACGTGGCTGATCACACATGTATCACGTGACTGATCATGCACTGATCCGTGGCTATCATGCACTGATCACGTGGCTGTCATGCACTGATCACGTGGATATCATGCACTGATCACGTGGCTGATCACACACGTATCACATGACTGATCATGCACTGATCACGTGGCTATCATGCACTGATCACGTGGCTATCATGCACTGATCACGTGGCTATCATGCACTGATCACGTGGCTGATCATGCAATGATCACGTACTATCATGTACTGATCACGTGACTGATCATGCACTGATCACGTGGCTGATCATGCACTGATCACGTGGCTGATCATGCACTGATCACGTGGCTGATCATGCACTGATCACATGACTGATCATGCACTGATCACGTGACTGATCATGCACTGATCACGTGGCTGATCATGCACTGATCACGTGGCTGATCATGCACTGATCACGTGGCTGATCATGCACTGATCACGTGGCTGATCATGCACTGATCACGTGACTGATCATGCACTGATCACGTCTGATCATGCACTGATCACGTGGCTATCATGCACTGATCACGTGACTGATCACATGATCACAGCTACCATGCACTGGTCACATGACTGATCATGCACTGATCACGTGATGATCATGCACTGATCACGTGGCTATCATGCACTACTCACGTGGCTGATCATGCAATGATCATGTAGCTACCATGTACAGGTCACGTGAATGATCATACACCCATCAGGTGACTGATCATGCACTGATCACGTGGCTATCATGCACTGATCACGTGACTGATCATGCACTGATCACGTCTATATCATGCACTGATCACATGACTGCCCATGCACTGATCACGTGGATGATCATACACTAATCTTGTGACAGATCATGCACTGATCACGTGGCTGATCATGCACTGATACCGTGACTGAGCATGGACTGATCACATGACTATCATGTAGTGATCACGTGACTTAATGGCGCTGATCATGTGACTGATCATGCACTGATCATGTTTGCTATCATACACTGATCATGTGCCTCTGGAGGCAATAAACAAAGAGCTGAGTAGGCACGAATCAAACAGTCAGCAGGCAATAATCATGGAACACAGGTGTGAGGAATCATGCTGCTCAGCTGGCAATAATCAAGCAGCTGAGCAGGCAGGAATTACGCAGCACAGCTGGCAATTGTCAAGCAGATGACAGGCAGGAATCGTGCAGCTCAGCTGGCAATTGTCAAGCAGATGAGCAGACAGTAATCACGCAGCTCAGCAGGCCCAGATCACGTGACTGAGCATGCACTGTTCACGTGGCTGATCATACACTGATCACGTGACTGATCATGCACTGATCACGTGGCTGATCATACACTGTTCACGTGTCTGACCATGCACTGATCACGTGGCTGATCATACACTGCTCACGTAACTGATCATGCACTGATCACGTGGCTATCATGCACTGATCACGTGGCTGAACATGCACTGTTCACGTGGCTGATCACACACCTGTCACGTGACATATCATGCACTGATCACGTGGCACTCATGCACTGATCACGTGGCTGATCATACTCTGCTCACGTAACTCATGCACACATCACGTGGCTATCATGCACTGCTCACGTGGCATGAATGATCACGTAGCAACCACTGGTCACGTGACTGATCATGCACTGATCACGTAAATGATCATGCACTGATCACGTGACTGATCATGCACTGATCACGTGACTGATCATGCACTGATCACGTGGCTGATCATGCACTGATCACGTGGCTGATCATGCACTGATCACGTGGCTGATCACACACTGATCACGTGACTGATCATGCACTGATCACGTGGCTCTCATGCACTGATCACGTGGCTGATCATGCACTGATCACGTGGCTATCATGCACTGATCACGTGGCTGATCACACACGATCACATGACTGATCATGCACTGATCACGTGGCTATCATGCACTGATCACGTGGCTATCATGCACTGATCACGTGGCTGATCAGGCAATGATCACGTAGCTACATGTACTGGTCACGACTGATCATGCACTGATCACGGCACATCATGCACTGATTGTGCACTGATCACTGGCTGATCATGTACTGATCACATAACTGATCATGCACTGATCACGTGACTGATCACACTGATCCGTGGCTATCATGCACTGATCACGTGGCTGACATGCACTGATCACGTGGCTGATCATGCACTGATCATTGCTGATCATGCACTGATCACGTGACTGATCATGCACTGATCACGTGGCATCATGCACTGCTCACGTGGCTGATCATGCCATGATCACGCAGCTACCATGTACTGGTCACATGACTGATCATGCACTGATCACGTGACTGATCATGCAGTGATCACGTGGCTATCATGCACTACTCACGTGGCTGATCATGCAATGATCATGTAGCTACCATGTACAGGTCACGTGAATGATCATACACCCATCAGGTGACTGATCATGCACTGATCACGTGGCTATCATGCACTGATCACGACTGATCATGCACTGTTCACGTCTATATCATGCACTGATCACATGACTGCCCGCATCACGTGGATGATCATACACATCTTGTGACAGATCATGCACTGATCACGTGGCTGATCATGCACTGATACCGTGACTGAGCATGGACTGATCACATGACTATCATGTAGTGATCACGTGACTTAATGGCGCTGATCATGTGACTGATCATGCGCTGATCATGTTTGCTATCATACACTGATCATGTGCCTCTGGAGGCAATAAACAAAGAGCTGAGTAGGCACGAATCAAACAGTCAGCAGGCAATAATCATGGAACTCAGGTGTGAGGAATCATGCTGCTCAGCTGGCAATAATCAAGCAGCTGAGCAGGCAGGAATTACGCAGCACAGCTGGCAATTGTCAAGCAGATGACAGGCAGGAATCGTGCAGCTCAGCTGGCAATTGTCAAGCAGATGAGCAGACAGTAATCACGCAGCTCAGCAGGCCCAGATCACGTGACTGAGCATGCACTGTTCACGTGGCTGATCATACACTGATCACGTGATGATCATGCACTGATCACTTGGATATCATGCACTGATCACGTGGCTGATCATACACTGTTCACGTGTCTGACCATGCACTGATCACGTGGCTGATCATACACTGCTCACGTAACTGATCATGCACTGATCACGTGGCTATCATGCACTGATCACGTGGCTGAACATGCACTGTTCACGTGGCTGATCACACACCTGTCACGTGACATATCATGCACTGATCACGTGGCACTCATGCACTGATCACGTGGCTGATCATACTCTGCTCACGTAACTCATGCACACATCACGTGGCTATCATGCACTGCTCACGTGGCTCGTCATGGAATGATCACGTAGCAACCATATACTGGTCACGTGACTGATCATGCAAAGATCACGTAAATGATCATGCACTGTTCACGTGACTGATCATGTACTGATCACGTGACTGATCATGCACTGATCACGTGGCTATCATGCTCTGCTCACGTGGCTGATCATGCAACGATCACGTAGCAACCATGTACTGGTCACGTGACTGATCATGCACTGATCACGTAATTGATCCTGCACTGATCACGTGGCTCATCATGCACTGATCACGTGGCTGATCACACATGTATCACGTGACTGATCATGCACTGATCACGTGGCTCTCATGCACTGATCACGTGGCTGTCATGCACTGATCACGTGGCTATCATGCACTGATCACGTGGCTGATCATGCAATGATCACGTAGCTATCATGCACTGATCACGTGACTGATCATGCACTGATCACGTAACTGATCATGCACTGATCACGTGGCTGATCATGCACTGATCACGTGGCTGATCATGCACTGATCACGTAACTGATCATGCACTGATCACGTGACTGATCATGCACTGATCACGTGGCTATCATGCACTGATCACTTGGCTGATCATACACTGATCACGTGCCTGATCATGCACTGATCACGTGGCTGATCATGCACTGATCACGTGACTGATCATGCACTGATCTCGTGTCTGATCATGCACTGATCACGTGGCTATCATGCACTGCTCACGGCTGATCATGCCATGATCACGCAGCTACCATGTACTGGTCACATGACTGATCATGCACTGATCACGTGACTGATCATGCACAGTGATCACGTGGCTATCATGAACTACTCACGTGGCTGATCATGCAATGATCATGTAGCTACCATGTACAGGTCACGTGAATGATCATACACCCATCAGGTGACTGATCATGCACTGATCACGTGGCTATCATGCACTGATCACGAGACTGATCATGCACTGTTCACGTCTATATCATGCACTGATCACATGACTGCCCATGCACTGATCACGTGGATGATCATACACTAATCTTGTGACAGATCATGCACTGATCACGTGGCTGATCATGCACTGATACCGTGACTGAGCATGGACTGATCACATGACTATCATGTAGTGATCACGTGACTTAATGGCGCTGATCATGTGACTGATCATGCGCTGATCATGTTTGCTATCATACACTGATCATGTGCCTCTGGAGGCAATAAACAAAGAGCTGAGTAGGCACGAATCAAACAGTCAGCAGGCAATAATCATGGAACTCAGGTGTGAGGAATCATGCTGCTCAGCTGGCAATAATCAAGCAGCTGAGCAGGCAGGAATTACGCAGCACAGCTGGCAATTGTCAAGCAGATGACAGGCAGGAATCGTGCAGCTCAGCTGGCAATTGTCAAGCAGATGAGCAGACAGTAATCACGCAGCTCAGCAGGCCCAGATCACGTGACTGAGCATGCACTGTTCACGTGGCTGATCATACACTGATCACGTGATGATCATGCACTGATCACTTGGATATCATGCACTGATCACGTGGCTGATCATACACTGTTCACGTGTCTGACCATGCACTGATCACGTGGCTGATCATACACTGCTCACGTAACTGATCATGCACTGATCACGTGGCTATCATGCACTGATCACGTGGCTGAACATGCACTGTTCACGTGGCTGATCACACACCTGTCACGTGACATATCATGCACTGATCACGTGGCACTCATGCACTGATCACGTGGCTGATCATGCACTGCTCACGTAACTCATGCACACATCACGTGGCTATCATGCACTGCTCACGTGGCTGATCATGGAATGATCACGTGAGCAACCATATACTGGTCACGTGACTGATCATGCACTGATCACGTAAATGATCATGCACTGTTCACGTGACTGATCATGTACTGATCACGTGACTGATCATGCACTGATCACGTGGCTATCATGCACTGCTCACGTGGCTGATCATGCAACGATCACGTAGCAACCATGTACTGGTCACGTGACTGATCATGCACTGATCACGTAATTGATCCTGCACTGATCACGTGGCTCATCATGCACTGATCACGTGGCTGATCACACATGTATCACGTGACTGATCATGCACTGATCACGTGGCTCTCATGCACTGATCACGTGGCTGTCATGCACTGATCACGTGGATATCATGCACTGATCACGTGCTGATCACACACGTATATGTGACTGATCATGCACTGATCACGTGGCTATCATGCACTGATCACGTGGCTATCATGCACTGATCACGTGGCTGATCAGGCAATGATCACGTAGCTACCATGCACTGGTCACGTGACTGATCATGCACTGATCACGTAATTGATCATGCACTGATCACGTGGCTGATCATGCACTGATCACGTGGCTGATCACACATGATCACGTGACTGATCATGCACTGATCACGTGGCTGATCATGCACTGATCACGTGGCTGATCATGCACTGATCACGTGGCTATCATGCACTGATCACGTGGCTGATCATGCACTGATCACGTGACTGATCATGCACTGATCACGTGGCTGATCATGCACTGATCACGTGGCTGATCATGCACTGATCATGCACATCATGCACTGATCACGTGGCTGATCATGCAATGATCACGTAGCTACATGTACTGGTCACGTGACTGATCATGCACTGATCACGTAATTGATCATGCACTGATCACGTGGCTGATCATGCACTGATCACGGCTGATCATGCACTGATCACGTGACTGATCATGCACTGATCACGTGACTGATCATGCACTGATCACGTGGCTATCATGCACTGATCACGTGGCTGACATACACTGATCACGTGACTGATCATGCACTGATCACGTGGCTGATCATGCACTGATCACGTGACTGATCATGCACTGATCACGTGACTGATCATGCACTGATCACGTGGCTATCATGCACTGCACGTGGCTGATCATGCCATGATCACGCAAGCCATGTACTGGTCACATGACTGATCATGCACTGATCACGTGACTGATCATGCAGTGATCACGTGGCTATCATGACTACTCACGTGGCTGATCATGCAATGATCATGTAGCTACCATGTACAGGTCACGTGAATGATCATACACCCATCAGGTGACTGATCATGCACTGATCACGTGGCTATCATGCACTGATCACGAGACTGATCATGCACTGATCACGTCTATATCATGCACTGATCACATGACTGCCCATGCACTGATCACGTGGATGATCATACACTAATCTTGTGAGATCATGCACTGATCACGTGGCTGATCATGCACTGATACCGTGACTGAGCATGGACTGATCACATGACTATCATGTAGTGATCACGTGACTTAATGGCGCTGATCATGTGACTGATCATGCGCTGATCATGTTTGCTATCATACACTGATCATGTGCCTCTGGAGGCAATAAACAAAGAGCTGAGTAGGCACGAATCAAACAGTCAGCAGGCAATAATCATGGAACTCAGGTGTGAGGAATCATGCTGCTCAGCTGGCAATAATCAAGCAGCTGAGCAGGCAGGAATTACGCAGCACAGCTGGCAATTGTCAAGCAGATGACAGGCAGGAATCGTGCAGCTCAGCTGGCAATTGTCAAGCAGATGAGCAGACAGTAATCACGCAGCTCAGCAGGCCCAGATCACGTGACTGAGCATGCACTGTTCACGTGGCTGATCATACACTGATCACGTGATGATCATGCACTGATCACTTGGATATCATGCACTGATCACGTGGCTGATCATACACTGTTCACGTGTCTGACCATGCACTGATCACGTGGCTGATCATGCACTGCTCACGTAACTGATCATGCACTGATCACGTGGCTATCATGCACTGATCACGTGGCTGAACATGCACTGTTCACGTGGCTGATCACACACCTGTCACGTGACATATCATGCACTGATCACGTGGCACTCATGCACTGATCACGTGGCTGATCATACTCTGCTCACGTAACTCATGCACACATCACGTGGCTATCATGCACTGCTCACGTGGCTCGTCATGGAATGATCACGTAGCTACCATATACTGGTCACGTGACTGATCATGCACTGATCACGTGAATGATCATGCACTGTTCACGTGACTGATCATGTACTGATCACGTGACTGATCATGCACTGATCACGTGGCTATCATGCACTGCTCACGTGGCTGATCATGCAACGATCACGTAGCAACCATGTACTGGTCACGTGACTGATCATGCACTGATCACGTAATTGATCATGCACTGATCACGTGGCTCATCATGCACTGATCACGTGGCTGATCACATGCAGTATCACGTGACTGATCATGCACTGATCACGCGGGCTGTGCACTGATCACGTCTGATCATGCACTGATCACGTGGATATCATGCACTGATCACGTGGCTGATCACACACGATCACGTGACTGATCATGCACTGATCACGTGGCTATCATGCACTGATCACGTGGCATCATGCACTGATCACGCATGACACATGCACTGATCACGTGGCTATCATGCACTGATCACGTGACTGATCATGCACTGATCACGTGGCTGATCATGCACTGATCATGTGGCTGATCATGCACTGATCACGTGGCTGATCATGCACTGATCACGTGACTGATCATGCACTGATCACGTGACTGATCATGCACTGATCACGTGGCTATCATGCACTGATCACTTGCTGATCATGCACTGATCACGCCTGATCATGCACTGATCACGTGGCTGATCATGCACTGATCACGTGACTGATCATGCACTGATCACGTGGCTGATCATGCACTGATCACGTGGCTGATCATGCACTGATCACATGATCATGCCATGATCACGTGCTATCATACTGATCACGTGACTGATCATGCACTGATCACGTCTGATCATGCACTGATCACGTGGCATCATGCACTGATCACGGCTGATCATGCAATGATCAACCATGTACTGGCACGTGATGATCATGCACTGATCACAAATCATGCACTGATCAGCTGGCCTGATCACGTGGCTGATCATGCACTGATCACATGACTGATCATGCACTGATCACGCGGACTGATCATGCACTGATCATGTGGCTATCATGCACTGATCACGTGGCTGATCATACACTGATCACGTGCTGATCATGCACTGATCACGTGACTGATCATGCACTGATCACGTGGATCATGCACTGATCACGTGGCTGATCATGCACTGATCACGTGACTATCATGCACTGATCACGTGGCTGATCATGCTGATCACGTAGCTACCACTATCACGTGACTGATCATGCACTGATCACGTAACTGATCATGCACTGATCACGTGGCTGATCATGCACTGATCACGTGGCTGATCATGCACTGATCACGTGGCTGATCATGCACTGATCACGTGGCTATCATGCACTGATCACGTGGCATCATGCACTGATCACGTCTGATCATGCACTGATCACGTAACTGATCACACTGATCACGTGGCTATCATGCACTGATCACGTGGCTGATCATGCACTGATCACGGCTATCATGCACTGATCACGTGGCTGATCATGCACTGATCACGAGTGATCATGCACTGATCACGTGACTGATCATGCACTGATCACGTGACTGATCATGCACTGATCACGTGGCTGATCATGCACTGATCACGTGGCTGATCATGCACTGATCACGTGCTGATCATGCACTGATCACGGCTATCATGCACTGATCACGTGGCTGATCATGCACTGATCACGTGGCTGATCATGCACTGATCACGTGGCTGATCATGCACTGATCACGTGACTGATCATGCACTGATCACGGTTGATCATGCACTGATCACGTGGCTATCATGCACTGATCACGTGGCTGATCATGCACTGATCACGTGGCTATCATGCACTGATCACGTGACTGATCATGCACTGATCACGTGGCTGATCATGCACTGATCACGTGGCTGATCATGCACTGATCACGTGGCTATCATGCACTGATCACGTGAGCTGATCATGCACTGATCACGACTGATCATGCACTGATCACGTGGCTGATCATGCACTGATCACGTGGCTGATCATGCACTGATCACTGATCATGCACTGATCACGTGACTGATCATGCACTGATCACTGATCATGCACTGATCACGTGGCTGATCATGCACTGATCACGTGACTGATCATGCACTGATCACGTGGCTGACATGCACTGATCACGTGACTGTCATGCACTGATCACGTGGCTGATCATGCACTGATCACGTGACTGATCATGCACTGATCACGTGTCTGATCATGCACTGATCACGTGGCTATCATGCACTGATCACGTGGCATCATGCCATCACGCAGCTACCATGTACTGGTCACATGACTGATCATGCACTGATCACGTGACTGATCATGCAGTGATCACGTGGCTATCATGCACTACTCACGTGGCTGATCATGCAATGATCATGTAGCTACCATGTACAGGTCACGTGAATGATCATACACCCATCAGGTGACTGATCATGCACTGATCACGTGGCTATCATGCACTGATCACGACTGATCATGCACTGATCACGTCTATATCATGCACTGATCACATGACTGCCCATGCACTGATCACGTGGATGATCATACACTAATCTTGTGACAGATCATGCACTGATCACGTGGCTGATCATGCACTGATACCGTGACTGAGCATGGACTGATCACATGACTATCATGTAGTGATCACGTGACTTAATGGCGCTGATCATGTGACTGATCATGCGCTGATCATGTTTGCTATCATACACTGATCATGTGCCTCTGGAGGCAATAAACAAAGAGCTGAGTAGGCACGAATCAAACAGTCAGCAGGCAATAATCATGGAACTCAGGTGTGAGGAATCATGCTGCTCAGCTGAGCAGGCAGGAATTACAGCAAGCTGGCTGATGACAGGCAGGAATCGTGCAGCTCAGCTGGCAATTGTCAAGCAGATGAGCAGACAGTAATCACGCAGCTCAGCAGGCCCAGATCACGTGACTGAGCATGCACTGTTCACGTGGCTGATCATACACTGATCACGTGATGATCATGCACTGATCACTTGGATATCATGCACTGATCACGTGGCTGATCATACACTGTTCACGTGTCTGACCATGCACTGATCACGTGGCTGATCATACACTGCTCACGAACTGATCATGCACTGATCACGTGGCTATCATGCACTGATCACGTGGCTGAACATGCACTGTTCACGTGGCTGATCACACACCTGTCACGTGACATATCATGCACTGATCACGTGGCACTCATGCACTGATCACGTGGCTGATCATACTCTGCTCACGTAACTCATGCACACATCACGTGGCTATCATGCACTGCTCACGTGGCTCATCATGGAATGATCACGTAGCAACCATATACTGGTCACGTGACTGATCAAGATCACGTAAATGATCATGCACTGTTCACGTGACTGATCATGTACTGATCACGTGACTGATCATGCACTGATCACGTGGCTATCATGCTCATCACGTGGCTGATCATGCAACGATCACGTAGCAACCATGTACTGGTCACGTGACTGATCATGCACTGATCACGTAATTGATCCTGCACTGATCACGTGGCTCATCATGCACTGATCACGTGGCTGATCACACATATCACGTGACTGATCATGCACTGATCACGTGGCTCTCATGCACTGATCACGTGGCTGTCATGCACTGATCACGTGGATATCATGCACTGATCACGTGGCTGATCACACGTATCACATGACTGATCATGCACTGATCACGTGGCTATCATGCACTGATCACGTGGCTATCATGCACTGATCACGGCTGATCATGCAATGATCACGTAGCTACCATGTACTGGTCACGTGACTGATCATGCACTGATCACGTAATTGATCATGCACTGATCATGTGGCTGATCATGCACTGATCACGGCTGATCATGCACTGATCACATAACTGATCATGCACTGATCACGTGACTGATCATGCACTGATCACGTGGCTATCATGCACTGATCACGTGGCTGACATACACTGATCACGTGCCTATCATGCACTGATCACGTGGCTGATCATGCACTGATCACGTGACTGATCATGCACTGATCACGTGTCTGATCATGCACTGATCACGTGGCTATCATGCACTGCTCACGTGGCTGATCATGCCATGATCACGCAGCTACCATGTACTGGTCACATGACTGATCATGCACTGATCACGTGACTGATCATGCAGTGATCACGTGGCTATCATGCACTACTCACGTGGCTGATCATGCAATGATCATGTAGCTACCATGTACAGGTCACGTGAATGATCATACACCCATCAGGTGACTGATCATGCACTGATCACGTGGCTATCATGCACTGATCACGAGACTGATCATGCACTGATCACGTCTATATCATGCACTGATCACATGACTGCCCATGCACTGATCACGTGGATGATCATACACTAATCTTGTGACAGATCATGCACTGATCACGTGGCTGATCATGCACTGATACCGTGACTGAGCATGGACTGATCACATGACTATCATGTAGTGATCACGTGACTTAATGGCGCTGATCATGTGACTGATCATGCGCTGATCATGTTTGCTATCATACACTGATCATGTGCCTCTGGAGGCAATAAACAAAGAGCTGAGTAGGCACGAATCAAACAGTCAGCAGGCAATAATCATGGAACTCAGGTGTGAGGAATCATGCTGCTCAGCTGGCAATAATCAAGCAGCTGAGCAGGCAGGAATTACGCAGCACAGCTGGCAATTGTCAAGCAGATGACAGGCAGGAATCGTGCAGCTCAGCTGGCAATTGTCAAGCAGATGAGCAGACAGTAATCACGCAGCTCAGCAGGCCCAGATCACGTGACTGAGCATGCACTGTTCACGTGGCTGATCATACACTGATCACGTGATGATCATGCACTGATCACTTGGATATCATGCACTGATCACGTGGCTGATCATACACTGTTCACGTGTCTGACCATGCACTGATCACGTGGCTGATCATACACTGCTCACGTAACTGATCATGCACTGATCACGTGGCTATCATGCACTGATCACGTGGCTGAACATGCACTGTTCACGTGGCTGATCACACACCTGTCACGTGACATATCATGCACTGATCACGTGGCACTCATGCACTGATCACGTGGCTGATCATACTCTGCTCACGTAACTCATGCACACATCACGTGGCTATCATGCACTGCTCACGTGGCTCGTCATGGAATGATCACGTAGCAACCATATACTGGTAACGTGACTGATCATGCAAAGATCACGTAAATGATCATGCACTGTTCACGTGACTGATCATGCACTGATCACGTGACTGATCATGCACTGATCACGTGGCTATCATGCTCTGCTCACGTGGCTGATCATGCAACGATCACGAGCAACCATGTACTGGTCACGTGACTGATCATGCACTGATCACGTAATTGATCATGCACTGATCACGTGGCTCATCATGCACTGATCACGTGGCTGATCACACATGATCACGTGACTGATCATGCACTGATCACGTGGCTATCATGCACTGATCACGTGGCTGTCATGCACTGATCACGTGGATATCATGCACTGATCACGTGGCTGATCACACACGTATCACATGACTGATCATGCACTGATGATGCACTGATGGCTATCATGCACTGATCACGTGGCTATCATGCACTGATCACGTGGCTGATCATGCACTGATCACGTAGCTATCATGCACTGATCACGTGACTGATCATGCACTGATCACGTATTGATCATGCACTGATCACGTGGCTGATCATGCACTGATCACGTGGCTGATCATGCACTGATCACGTGACTGATCATGCACTGATCACGTGACTGATCATGCACTGATCACGTGGCTATCATGCACTGATCACGTGGCTGACATACACTGATCACGTGGCTGATCATGCACTGATCACGTGGCTGATCATGCACTGATCACGTGACTGATCATGCACTGATCACGTGTCTGATCATGCACTGATCACGTGGCTATCATGCACTGCTCACGTGGCTGATCATGCCATGATCACGCAGCTACCATGTACTGGTCACATGACTGATCATGCACTGATCACGTGACTGATCATGCACTGATCACGTGGCTATCATGCACTACTCACGTGGCTGATCATGCAATGATCATGTAGCTACCATGTACAGGTCACGTGAATGATCATACACCCATCAGGTGACTGATCATGCACTGATCACGTGGCTATCATGCACTGATCACGAGACTGATCATGCACTGATCACGCCTATATCATGCACTGATCACATGACTGCCCATGCACTGATCACGTGGATGATCATACACTAATCATGTGACAGATCATGCACTGATCACGTGGCTGATCATGCACTGATACCGTGACTGAGCATGGACTGATCACATGACTATCATGTAGTGATCACGTGACTTAATGGCGCTGATCATGTGACTGATCATGCGCTGATCATGTTTGCTATCATACACTGATCATGTGCCTCTGGAGGCAATAAACAAAGAGCTGAGTAGGCACGAATCAAACAGTCAGCAGGCAATAATCATGGAACTCAGGTGTGAGGAATCATGCTGCTCAGCTGGCAATAATCAAGCAGCTGAGCAGGCAGGAATTACGCAGCACAGCTGGCAATTGTCAAGCAGATGGCAGGAATCGTGCAGCTCAGCTGGCATTGTCAAGCAGATGAGCAGACAGTAATCACGCAGCTCAGCAGGCCCAGATCACGTGACTGAGCATGCACTGTTCACGTGGCTGATCATACACTGATCACGTGATGATCATGCACTGATCACTTGGATATCATGCACTGATCACGTGGCTGATCATACACTGTTCACGTGTCTGACCATGCACTGATCACGTGGCTGATCATGCACTGCTCACGTAACTGATCATGCACTGATCACGTGGCTATCATGCACTGATCACGTGGCTGAACATGCACTGATCACGTGGCTGATCACACACTGTCACGTGACTATCATGCACTGATCACGTGGCATCATGCACTGATCACGTGGCTGATCATGCACTGATCACGTGGCTGATGCACATGATCACGTGACTGATCATGCACTGATCCCGTGGCTGCTCATGCACTGATCACGTGGCTGATCATGCACTGATCACGTGGCTGATCATGCACTGATCACGTGGCTGATCACACACTGATCACGTGACTGATCATGCACTGATCACGTGACTGATCATGCACTGATCACGTGGCTCATCATGCACTGATCACGTGGCTGATCATGCACTGATCATGACTGATCATGCACTGATCACGTGGCTGATCATGCACTGATCACGTGGCTGATCATGCACTGATCACGTGGCTATCATGCACTGATCACGTGGCTGATCACACACTGACACGTGACTGATCATGCACTGATCACGTGGCTGATCATGCACTGATCACGTGGCTATCATGCACTGATCACGTGGCTGATCATGCACTGATCACGTAGCTGACCATGCACTGATCACGTGACTGATCATGCACTGATCACGTAACTGATCATGCACTGATCACGTGGCTGATCATGCACTGATCACGTAACTGATCATGCACTGATCACGTGCTGATCATGCACTGATCACGTGGCTGATCATGCACTGATCACGTGGCTGATCATGCACTGATCACGTGGCTGATCATGCACTGATCACGGCTGATCATGCACTGATCACGTGACTGATCATGCACTGATCGTGACTGATCATGCACTGATCACGTGGCTGATCATGCACTGATCACGTGGCTGATCATGCACTGATCACGCAGCTATCATGCACTGGTCACGTGACTGATCATGCACTGATCACGTGGCTGATCATGCACTGATCACGTGACTGATCATGCACTGATCACGTGGCTGATCATGCACTGATCACGTGGCTACCATGTACTGATCACGTGACTGATCATGCACTGATCACGTAACTGATCATGCACTGATCACGTGGCTGATCATGCACTGATCACGTGGCTGATCATGCACTGATCACGTAACTGATCATGCACTGATCACGTGACTGATCATGCACTGATCACGTGGCTATCATGCACTGATCACGTGGCTGATCATGCACTGATCACGTGACTGATCATGCACTGATCACGTGGCTGATCATGCACTGATCACGTGCTGATCATGCACTGATCACGTGGCTGATCATGCACTGATCACGTGACTGATCATGCACTGATCACGTGGCTGATCATGCACTGATCACGTGGCTATCATGCACTGCTCACGTGGCTGATCATGCCATGATCACGCACCTACCATGTACTGGTCACATGACTGATCATGCACTGATCACGTGACTGATCATGCACTGATCACGTGGCTATCATGCACTACTCACGTGGCTGATCATGCAATGATCATGTAGCTACCATGTACAGGTCACGTGAATGATCATACACCCATCAGGTGACTGATCATGCACTGATCACGTGGCTATCATGCACTGATCACGTGACTGATCATGCACTGATCACGTCTATATCATGCACTGATCACATGACTGCCCATGCACTGATCACGTGGATGATCATACACTAATCATGTGACAGATCATGCACTGATCACGTGGCTGATCATGCACTGATACCGTGACTGAGCATGGACTGATCACATGACTATCATGTAGTGATCACGTGACTTAATGGCGCTGATCATGTGACTGATCATGCGCTGATCATGTTTGCTATCATACACTGATCATGTGCCTCTGGAGGCAATAAACAAAGAGCTGAGTAGGCACGAATCAAACAGTCAGCAGGCAATAATCATGGAACTCAGGTGAGGAATCATGCTGCTCAGCTGGCAATAATCAAGCAGCTGAGCAGGCAGGAATTAGCAGCACAGCTGGCAATTGTCAAGCAGATGACAGGCAGGAATCGTGCAGCTCAGCTGGCAATTGTCAAGCAGATGAGCAGACAGTAATCACGCAGCTCAGCAGGCCCAGATCACGTGACTGAGCATGCACTGTTCACGTGGCTGATCATACACTGATCACGTGATGATCATGCACTGATCACTTGGATATCATGCACTGATCACGTGGCTGATCATACACTGTTCACATGTCTGACCATGCACTGATCACGTGGCTGATCATACACTGCTCACGTAACTGATCATGCACTGATCACGTGGCTATCATGCACTGATCACGTGGCTGAACATGCACTGTTCACGTGGCTGATCACACACCTGTCACGTGACATATCATGCACTGATCACGTGGCACTCATGCACTGATCACGTGGCTGATCATACTCTGCTCACGTAACTCATGCACACATCACGTGGCTATCATGCACTGCTCACGTGGCTCGTCATGGAATGATCACGTAGCAACCATATACTGGCACGTGACTGATCATGCAAAGATCACGTAAATGATCATGCACTGTTCACGTGACTGATCATGTACTGATCACGTGACTGATCATGCACTGATCACGTGGCTATCATGCACTGCTCACGTGGCTGATCATGCAACGATCACGAGCAACCATGTACTGGTCACGTGACTGATCATGCACTGATCACGTAATTGATCATGCACTGATCACGCGGCTCATCATGCACTGATCACGTGGCTGATCACACATGTATCACGTGACTGATCATGCACTGATCACGTGGCTCTCATGCACTGATCACGTGGCTGTCATGCACTGATCACGTGGATATCATGCACTGATCACGTGGCTGACTCACGATCACATGACTGATCATGCACTGATCACGTGGCTATCATGCACTGATCACGGCTATCATGCACTGATCACGTGGCTGATCATGCAATGATCACGTAGCTACCATGTACTGGTCACGTGACTGATCATGCACTGATCACGTAATTGATCATGCACTGATCACGTGGCTGATCATGCACTGATCACGTGGCTGATCATGCACTGATCACATGACTGATCATGCACTGATCACGTGACTGATCATGCACTGATCACGTGGCTATCATGCACTGATCACGTGGCTGACATACACTGATCACGTGCTGATCATGCACTGATCACGTGGCTGATCATGCACTGATCACGTGACTGATCATGCACTGATCACGTGACTGATCATGCACTGATCACGTGGCTATCATGCACTGCTCACGTGGCTGATCATGCCATGATCACGCAGCTACCATGTACTGGTCACATGACTGATCATGCACTGATCACGTGACTGATCATGCACTGATCACGTGGCTATCATGCACTACTCACGTGGCTGATCATGCAATGATCATGTAGCTACTATGTACAGGTCACGTGAATGATCATACACCCATCAGGTGACTGATCATGCACTGATCACGTGGCTATCATGCACTGATCACGTGACTGATCATGCACTGTTCACGCCTATATCATGCACTGATCACATGACTGCCCATGCACTGATCACGTGGATGATCATACACTAATCATGTGACAGATCATGCACTGATCACGTGGCTGATCATGCACTGATACCGTGACTGAGCATGGACTGATCACATGACTATCATGTAGTGATCACGTGACTTAATGGCGCTGATCATGTGACTGATCATGCGCTGATCATGTTTGCTATCATACACTGATCATGTGCCTCTGGAGGCAATAAACAAAGAGCTGAGTAGGCACGAATCAAACAGTCAGCAGGCAATAATCATGGAACTCAGGTGTGAGGAATCATGCTGCTCAGCTGGCAATAATCAAGCAGCTGAGCAGGCAGGAATTACGCAGCACAGCTGGCAATTGTCAAGCAGATGACAGGCAGGAATCGTGCAGCTCAGCTGGCAATTGTCAAGCAGATGAGCAGACAGTAATCACGCAGCTTAGCAGGCCCAGATCACGTGACTGAGCATGCACTGTTCACGTGGCTGATCATACACTGATCACGTGATGATCATGCACTGATCACTTGGATATCATGCACTGATCACGTGGCTGATCATACACTGTTCACATGTCTGACCATGCACTGATCACGTGGCTGATCATACACTGCTCACGTAACTGATCATGCACTGATCACGTGGCTATCATGCACTGATCACGTGGCTGATCATGCACTGTTCACGTGGCTGATCACACACCTGTCACGTGACATATCCTGCACTGATCACGTGGCACTCATGCACTGATCACGTGGCTGATCATACACTGCTCACGTAACTCATGCACACATCACGTGGCTATTATGCACTGCTCATGTGGCTCGTCATGGAATGATCACGTAGCAACCATATACTGGTCACGTGACTGATCATGCAAGATCACGTAAATGATCATGCACTGTTCACGTGACTGATCATGCACTGATCACGTGACTGATCATGCACTGATCACGTGGCTATCATGCACTGCTCACGTGGCTGATCATGCACGATCACGAGCAACCATGTACTGGTCACGTGACTGATCATGCACTGATCACGTAATTGATCATGCACTGATCACGTGGCTCATCATGCACTGATCACGTGGCTGATCACACATGTATCACGTGACTGATCATGCACTGATCACGTGGCTCTCATGCACTGATCACGTGGCTGCCATGCACTGATCACGTGGATATCATGCACTGATCACGTGGCTGATCACACACTGATCATGCACTGATCACTGGATCATGCACTGATCACGTGGCTATCATGCACTGATCACGTGGCTATCATGCACTGATCACGTGGCTGATCATGCACTGATCACGTAGCTATCATGCACTGGTCACGTGACTGATCATGCACTGATCACGTGACTGATCATGCACTGATCACGTGGCTGATCATGCACTGATCACGTGGCTGATCATGCACTGATCACGTAACTGATCATGCACTGATCACGTGACTGATCATGCACTGATCACGTGGCTATCATGCACTGATCACGTGGCTGATCATGCACTGATCACGTGCCTGATCATGCACTGATCACGTGGCTGATCATGCACTGATCACGTGACTGATCATGCACTGATCACGTGACTGATCATGCACTGATCACGTGGCTATCATGCACTGCTCACGTGGCTGATCATGCCATGATCACGCAGCTACCATGTACTGGTCACATGACTGATCATGCACTGATCACGTGACTGATCATGCAGTGACTACGTGGCTATCATGCACTACTCACGTGGCTGATCATGCAATGATCATGTAGCTACCATGTACAGGTCACGTGAATGATCATACACCCATCAGGTGACTGATCATGCACTGATCACGTGGCTATCATGCACTGATCACGAGACTGATCATGCACTGATCACGCCTATATCATGCACTGATCACATGACTGCCCATGCACTGATCACGTGGATGATCATACACTAATCATGTGACAGATCATGCACTGATCACGTGGCTGATCATGCACTGATACCGTGACTGAGCATGGACTGATCACATGACTATCATGTAGTGATCACGTGACTTAATGGCGCTGATCATGTGACTGATCATGCGCTGATCATGTTTGCTATCATACACTGATCATGTGCCTCTGGAGGCAATAAACAAAGAGCTGAGTAGGCACGAATCAAACAGTCAGCAGGCAATAATCATGGAACTCAGGTGTGAGGAATCATGCTGCTCAGCTGGCAATAATCAAGCAGCTGAGCAGGCAGGAATTACGCAGCACAGCTGGCAATTGTCAAGCAGATGACAGGCAGGAATCGTGCAGCTCAGCTGGCAATTGTCAAGCAGATGAGCAGACAGTAATCACGCAGCTCAGCAGGCCCAGATCACGTGACTGAGCATGCACTGTTCACGTGGCTGATCATACACTGATCACGTGATGATCATGCACTGATCACTTGGATATCATGCACTGATCACGTGGCTGATCATACACTGTTCACGTGTCTGACCATGCACTGATCACGTGGCTGATCATACACTGCTCACGTAACTGATCATGCACTGATCACGTGGCTATCATGCACTGATCACGTGGCTGAACATGCACTGTTCACGTGGCTGATCACACACTGTCACGTGACATATCATGCACTGATCACGTGGCACTCATGCACTGATCACGTGGCTGATCATGCACTGATCACGTGGCTGATCACACACTGATCACGTGACTGATCATGCACTGATCACGTGGCTATCATGCACTGATCACGTGGCTATCATGCACTGATCACGTGGCTGATCATGCACTGATCACGTAGCTATCATGTACTGGTCACGTGACTGATCATGCACTGATCACGTAACTGATCATGCACTGATCACGTGGCTGATCATGCACTGATCACGTGGCTGATCATGCACTGATCACGTGACTGATCATGCACTGATCACGTGACTGATCATGCACTGATCACGTGGCTATCATGCACTGATCACGTGGCTGATCATGCACTGATCACGTGACTGATCATGCACTGATCACGTGGCTGATCATGCACTGATCACGTGACTGATCATGCACTGATCACGTCTGATCATGCACTGATCACGTGGCTATCATGCACTGATCACGTGGCTGATCATGCATGATCACGAGCTACCATGTACTGGTCACATGACTGATCATGCACTGATCACGTGACTGATCATGCACTGATCACGTGGCTATCATGCACTACTCACGTGGCTGATCAAGCAATGATCATGTAGCTACCATGTACAGGTCACGTGAATGATCATACACCCATCAGGTGACTGATCATGCACTGATCACGTGGCTATCATGCACTGATCACGTGACTGATCATGCACTGATCACGTCTATATCATGCACTGATCACATGACTGCCCATGCACTGATCACGTGGATGATCATACACTAATCATGTGACAGATCATGCACTGATCACGTGGCTGATCATGCACTGATACCGTGACTGAGCATGGACTGATCACATGACTATCATGTAGTGATCACGTGACTTAATGGCGCTGATCATGTGACTGATCATGCGCTGATCATGTTTGCTATCATACACTGATCATGTGCCTCTGGAGGCAATAAACAAAGAGCTGAGTAGGCACGAATCAAACAGTCAGCAGGCAATAATCATGGAACTCAGGTGTGAGGAATCATGCTGCTCAGCTGGCAATAATCAAGCAGCTGAGCAGGCAGGAATTACGCAGCACAGCTGGCAATTGTCAAGCAGATGACAGGCAGGAATCGTGCAGCTCAGCTGGCAATTGTCAAGCAGATGAGCAGACAGTAATCACGCAGCTCAGCAGGCCCAGATCACGTGACTGAGCATGCACTGTTCACGTGGCTGATCATACACTGATCACGTGATGATCATGCACTGATCACTTGGATATCATGCACTGATCACGTGGCTGATCATACACTGTTCACGTGTCTGACCATGCACTGATCACGTGGCTGATCATACACTGCTCACGTAACTGATCATGCACTGATCACGTGGCTATCATGCACTGATCACGTGGCTGAACATGCACTGTTCACGTGGCTGATCACACACCTGTCACGTGACATATCCTGCACTGATCACGTGGCACTCATGCACTGATCACGTGGCTGATCATACTGCTCACGTAACTCATGCACACATCACGTGGCTATCATGCACTGCTCACGTGGCTCGTCATGGAATGATCACGTAGCAACCATATACTGGTCACGTGACTGATCATGCACAGATCACGTAAATGATCATGCACTGTTCACGTGACTGATCATGTACTGATCACGTGACTGATCATGCACTGATCACGTGGCTATCATGCACTGCTCACGTGGCTGATCATGCAACGATCACGTAGCAACCATGTACTGGTCACGCGACTGATCATGCACTGATCACGAATTGATCCTGCACTGATCACGCGGCTCATCATGCACTGATCACGTGGCTGATCACACAGTATCACGTGACTGATCATGCACTGATCACGTGGCTATCATGCACTGATCACGTGGCTGTCATGCACTGATCACGCGGATATCATGCACTGATCACGTGGCTGATCACACACGATCACGTGACTGATCATGCACTGATCACGTGGCTATCATGCACTGATCACGTGGCTATCATGCACTGATCACGTGGCTGATCATGCAATGATCACGTAGCTACCATACTGGTCACGTGACTGATCATGCACTGATCACGTGATTGATCATGCACTGATCATGGCTGATCATGCACTGATCACGTGACTGATCATGCACTGATCACGTGACTGATCATGCACTGATCACGTGGCTATCATGCACTGATCACGTGGCTGACATACACTGATCACGTGCCTGTCATGCACTGATCACGCTGATCATGCACTGATCACGTGACTGATCATGCACTGATCACGTGTCTGATCATGCACTGATCACGTGGCTATCATGCACTGCACGTGGCTGATCATGCCATGATCACGAGCTACCATGTACTGGTCACATGACTGATCATGCACTGATCACGTGACTGATCATGCACTGATCACGTGCCTATCGTGCACTACTCACGTGGCTGATCATGCAATGATCATGTAGCTACCATGTACAGGTCACTTGAATGATCATACACCCATCAGGTGACTGATCATGCACTGATCACGTGGCTATCATGCACTGATCACGAGACTGATCATGCACTGTTCACGCCTATATCATGCACTGATCACATGACTGCCCATGCACTGATCACGTGGATGATCATGCACTAATCATGTGACAGATCATGCACTGATCACGTGGCTGATCATGCACTGATACCGTGACTGAGCATGGACTGATCACATGACTATCATGTAGTGATCACGTGACTTAATGGCGCTGATCATGTGACTGATCATGCGCTGATCATGTTTGCTATCATACACTGATCATGTGCCTCTGGAGGCAATAAACAAAGAGCTGAGTGACGAATCAAACAGTCAGCAGGCAATAATCATGGAACTCAGGTGTGAGGAATCATGCTGCTCAGCTGGCAATAATCAAGCAGCTGAGCAGGCAGGAATTACGCAGCACAGCTGGCATTGTCAAGCAGATGACAGGCAGGAATCGTGCAGCTCAGCTGGCAATTGTCAAGCAGATGAGCAGACAGTAATCACGCAGCTCAGCAGGCCCAGATCACGTGACTGAGCATGCACTGTTCACGTGGCTGATCATACACTGATCACGTGATGATCATGCACTGATCACTTGGATATCATGCACTGATCACGTGGCTGATCATACACTGTTCACGTGTCTGACCATGCACTGATCACGTGGCTGATCATACACTGCTCACGTAACTGATCATGCACTGATCACGTGGCTATCATGCACTGATCACGTGGCTGATCATGCACTGTTCACGTGGCTGATCACACACCTGTCACGTGACATATCCTGCACTGATCACGTGGCACTCATGCACTGATCACGTGCTGATCATGCACTGATCACGTGGCTGATCACACATGATCACGTGACTGATCATGCACTGATCACGTGGCTATCATGCACTGATCACGTGGCTATCATGCACTGATCACGTGGCTGATCATGCAATGATCACGTAGCTACCATGAACATGCATGTGACTGATCATGCACTGATCACGAATTGATCATGCACTGATCACGTGGCTGATCATGCACTGATCACGTGGCTGATCATGCACTGATCACGTAACTGATCATGCACTGATCACGTGACTGATCATGCACTGATCACGTGGCTGATCATGCACTGATCACGTGGCTGGATCATACACTGATCACGTGTCTGATCATGCACTGATCACGTGGCTGATCATGCACTGATCACGTGACTGATCATGCACTGATCACGTGACTGATCATGCACTGATCACGTGGCTATCATGCACTGATCACGTGGCTGATCATGCCATGATCACGCAGCTACCATGTACTGGTCACATGACTGATCATGCACTGATCACGTGACTGATCATGCACTGATCACGTGGCTATCATGCACTACTCACGTGGCTGATCATGCAATGATCATGTAGCTACCATGTACAGGTCACGTGAATGATCATACACCCATCAGGTGACTGATCATGCACTGATCACGTGGCTATCATGCACGGATCACGACTGATCATGCACTGTTCACGTCTATATCATGCACTGATCACATGACTGCCCGTGCACTGATCACGTGGATGATCATACACTAATCTTGTGACAGATCATGCACTGATCACGTGGCTGATCATGCACTGATACCGTGACTGAGCATGGACTGATCACATGACTATCATGTAGTGATCACGTGACTTAATGGCGCTGATCATGTGACTGATCATGCGCTGATCATGTTTGCTATCATACACTGATCATGTGCCTCTGGAGGCAATAAACAAAGAGCTGAGTAGGCACGAATCAAACAGTCAGCAGGCAATAATCATGGAACTCAGTGTGAGGAATCATGCTGCTCAGCTGGCAATAATCAAGCAGCTGAGCAGGCAGGAATTACGCAGCACAGCTGGCAATTGTCAAGCAGATGACAGGCAGGAATCGTGCAGCTCAGCTGGCAATTGTCAAGCAGATGAGCAGACAGTAATCACGCAGCTCAGCAGGCCCAGATCACGTGACTGAGCATGCACTGTTCACGTGGCTGATCATACACTGATCACGTGATGATCATGCACTGATCACTTGGATATCATGCACTGATCACGTGGCTGATCATACACTGTTCACGTGTCTGACCATGCACTGATCACGTGGCTGATCATGCACTGCTCACGTAACTGATCATGCACTGATCACGTGGCTATCATGCACTGATCACGTGGCTGAACATGCACTGTTCACGTGGCTGATCACACACCTGTCACGTGATATCATGCACTGATCACGTGGCACTCATGCACTGATCACGTGGCTGATCATACTCTGCTCACGTAACTCATGCACACATCACGTGGCTATCATGCACTGCTCACGTGGCTCTCATGGAATGATCACGAGCAACCATATACTGGTAACGTGACTGATCATGCAAAGATCACGTAAATGATCATGCACTGTTCACGTGACTGATCATGTACTGATCACGTGACTGATCATGCACTGACCACGTGGCTATCATGCTCTGCTCACGTGGCTGATCATGCAACGATCACGTAGCAACCATGTACTGGTCACGTGACTGATCATGCACTGATCACGAATTGATCCTGCACTGATCACGTGGCTCATCATGCACTGATCACGTGGCTGATCACACATGTATCACGTGACTGATCATGCACTGATCCCGTGGCTCTCATGCACTGATCACGTGGCTGTCATGCACTGATCACGTGGATATCATGCACTGATCATGTGGCTGATCACACACGTATCACATGACTGATCATGCACTGATCACGTGGCTATCATGCACTGATCACGTGGCTATCATGCACTGATCACGTGGCTGATCATGCAATGATCACGTAGCTACCATGTACTGGTCACGTGACTGATCATGCACTGAGCACGTAATTGATCATGCACTGATCATGTGGCTGATCATGCACTGATCACGTGGCTGATCATACACTGATCACATAACTGATCATGCACTGATCACGTGACTGATCATGCACTGATCACGTGGCTATCATGCACTGATCACTTGGCTGGACATACACTGATCACGTGCCTGGTCATGCACTGATCACGTGGCTGATCATGCACTGATCACGTGACTGATCATGCACTGATCTCGTGTCTGATCATGCACTGATCACGTGGCTATCATGCACTGCTCACGTGGCTGATCATGCCATGATCACGCAGCTACCATGTACTGGTCACATGACTGATCATGCACTGATCACGTGACTGATCATGCAGTGATCACGTGGCTATCATGAACTACTCACGTCGCTGATCATGCAATGATCATGTAGCTACCATGTACAGGTCACGTGAATGATCATACACCCATCAGGTGACTGATCATGCACTGATCACGTGGCTATCATGCACTGATCACGAGACTGATCATGCACTGTTCACGCCTATATCATGCACTGATCACATGACTGCCCGTGCACTGATCACGTGGATGATCATACACTAATCTTGTGACAGATCATGCACTGATCACGTGGCTGATCATGCACTGATACCGTGACTGAGCATGGACTGATCACATGATTATCATGTAGTGATCACGTGACTTAATGGCGCTGATCATGTGACTGATCATGCGCTGATCATGTTTGCTATCATACACTGATCATGTGCCTCTGGAGGCAATAAACAAAGAGCTGAGTAGGCACGAATCAAACAGTCAGCAGGCAATAATCATGGAACTCAGGTGTGAGGAATCATGCTGCTCAGCTGGCAATAATCAAGCAGCTGAGCAGGCAGGAATTACGCAGCACAGCTGGCAATTGTCAAGCAGATGACAGGCAGGAATCGTGCAGCTCAGCTGGCAATTGTCAAGCAGATGAGCAGACAGTAATCACGCAGCTCAGCAGGCCCAGATCACGTGACTGAGCATGCACTGTTCACGTGGCTGATCATACACTGATCACGTGATGATCATGTACTGATCACTTGGATATCATGCACTGATCACGTGGCTGATCATACACTGTTCACGTTCTGACCATGCACTGATCACGTGGCTGATCATACACTGCTCACGTAACTGATCATGCACTGATCACGTGGCTATCATGCACTGATCACGTGGCTGAACATGCACTGTTCACGTGGCTGATCACACACCTGTCACGTGACATATCATGCACTGATCACGTGGCACTCATGCACTGATCACGTGGCTGATCATACTCTGCTCACGTAACTCATGCACACATCACGTGGCTATCATGCACTGCTCACGTGGCTCGTCATGGAATGATCACGAGCAACCATATACTGGTAACGTGACTGATCATGCAAAGATCACGTGAATGATCATGCACTGTTCACGTGACTGATCATGTACTGATCACGTGACTGATCATGCACTGACCACGTGGCTATCATGCTCTGCTCACGTGGCTGATCATGAACGATCACGTAGCAACCATGTACTGGTCACGTGACTGATCATGCACTGATCACGTAATTGATCCTGCACTGATCACGTGGCTGATCATGCACTGATCACGTGACTGATCATGCACTGATCACGTGACTGATCATGCACTGATCACGTGGCTGTCATGCACTGATCACGTGGATATCATGCACTGATCACGTGGCTGATCACACACTGATCACGTGACTGATCATGCACTGATCACGTGGCTCATGCACTGATCACGTGGCTATCATGCACTGATCACGTGGCTGATCATGCACTGATCACGTGCTGATCATGCAATGATCACGTACTGATCATGCACTGATCACGTGGCTGATCATGCACTGATCACGTAACTGATCATGCACTGATCACGTGCTGATCATGCACTGATCACGTGGCTGATCATACACTGATCACTGACTGATCATGCACTGATCACGTGGCTGATCATGCACTGATCACGTGGCTATCATGCACTGATCACTTGGCTGATCATGCACTGATCACGTGCCTGATCATGCACTGATCACGTGGCTGATCATGCACTGATCACGTGGCTGATCATGCACTGATCTCGTGTCGATCATGCACTGATCACGTGGCTATCATGCACTGCTCACGTGGCTGATCATGCCATGATCACGCAGCTACCATGTACTGGTCACATGACTGATCATGCACTGATCACGACTGATCATGCAGTGATCACGTGGCTATCATGCACTACTCACGTGGCTGATCATGCAATGATCATGTAGCTACCATGTACAGGTCACGTGAATGATCATACACCCATCAGGTGACTGATCATGCACTGATCACGTGGCTATCATGCACTGATCACGAGACTGATCATGCACTGTTCACGTCTATATCATGCACTGATCACATGACTGCCCGTGCACTGATCACGTGGATGATCATACACTAATCTTGTGACAGATCATGCACTGATCACGTGGCTGATCATGCACTGATACCGTGACTGAGCATGGACTGATCACATGACTATCATGTAGTGATCACGTGACTTAATGGCGCTGATCATGTGACTGATCATGCGCTGATCATGTTTGCTATCATACACTGATCATGTGCCTCTGGAGGCAATAAACAAAGAGCTGAGTAGGCACGAATCAAACAGTCAGCAGGCAATAATCATGGAACTCAGGTGTGAGTAATCATGCTGCTCAGCTGGCAATAATCAAGCAGCTGAGCAGGCAGGAATTACGCAGCACAGCTGGCAATTGTCAAGCAGATGACAGGCAGGAATCGTGCAGCTCAGCTGGCAATTGTCAAGCAGATGAGCAGACAGTAATCACGCAGCTCAGCAGGCCCAGATCACGTGACTGAGCATGCACTGTTCACGTGGCTGATCATACACTGATCACGTGATGATCATGTACTGATCACTTGGATATCATGCACTGATCACGTGGCTGATCATACACTGTTCACGTGTCTGACCATGCACTGATCACGTGGCTGATCATACACTGCTCACGTAACTGATCATGCACTGATCACGTGGCTATCATGCACTGATCACGTGGCTGAACATGCACTGTTCACGTGGCTGATCACATACCTGTCACGTGACATATCATGCACTGATCACGTGGCACTCATGCACTGATCACGTGGCTGATCATGCACTGATCACGTGGTCTGATCACACATGTATCACGTGACTGATCATGCACTGATCACGTACATCATGCACTGATCACGTGGCTACCATGTACTGATCACGTGGCTGATCATGCACGACTCAGGCCGATCATGCACTGATCACGTGACTGATCATGCACTGATCACGTGGCTGATCATGCACTGATCACGCATGATCATCATGCACTGATCACGTAACTGATCAGCACTGATCACGTGGACTGATCATGCACTGATCACGGCTATCATGCACTGATCACTTGGCTGATCATGCACTGATCACGTGGCTGGTCATGCACTGATCACGTGGCTGATCATGCACTGATCACGTGACTGATCATGCACTGATCACGTGTCTGATCATGCACTGATCACGTGGCTATCATGCACTGCTCACGTGGCTGATCATGCCATGATCACGCAGCTACCATGTACTGGTCACATGACTGATCATGCACTGATCACGTGACTGATCATGCAGTGATCACGTGGCTATCATGAACTACTCACGTGGCTGATCATGCAATGATCATGTAGTTACCATGTACAGGTCACGTGAATGATCATACACCCATCAGGTGACTGATCATGCACTGATCACGTGGCTATCATGCACGGATCACGAGACTGATCATGCACTGTTCACGCCTATATCATGCACTGATCACATGACTGCTCATGCACTGATCACGTGGATGATCATACACTAATTGTGACAGATCATGCACTGATCACGTGGCTGATCATGCACTGATACCGTGACTGAGCATGGACTGATCACATGACTATCATGTAGTGATCACGTGACTTAATGGCGCTGATCATGTGACTGATCGTGCGCTGATCATGTTTGCTATCATACACTGATCATGTGCCTCTGGAGGCAATAAACAAAGAGCTGAGTAGGCACGAATCAAACAGTCAGCAGGCAATAATCATGGAACTCAGGTGTGAGGAATCATGCTGCTCAGCTGGCAATAATCAAGCAGCTGAGCAGGCAGGAATTACGCAGCACAGCTGGCAATTGTCAAGCAGATGACAGGCAGGAATCGTGCAGCTCAGCTGGCAATTGTCAAGCAGATGAGCACAGTAATCACGCAGCTCAGCAGGCCCAGATCACGTGACTGAGCATGCACTGTTCACGTGGCTGATCATACACTGATCACGTGATGATCATGCACTGATCACTTGGATATCATGCACTGATCACGTGGCTGATCATACACTGTCCACGTGTCTGACCATGCACTGATCACGTGGCTGATCATACACTGCTCACGAACTGATCATGCACTGATCACGTGGCTATCATGCACTGATCACGTGGCTGAACATGCACTGTTCACGTGGCTGATCACACACCTGTCACGTGACATATCATGCACTGATCACGTGGAACTCATGCACTGATCACGTGGCTGATCATACCTGCTCACGAATCATGCACACATCACGTGGCTATCATGCACTGCTCACGCGGCTCGTCATGGAATGATCACGAAGCAACCATACTGCACGTGACTGATCATGCAAAGATCACGTAAATGATCATGCACTGTTCACGTGACTGATCATGTACTGATCACGTGACTGATCATGCACTGACCACGTGGCTATCATGCTCTGCCCACGTGGCTGATCATGCAACGATCACGAGCAACCATGTACTGGTCACGTGACTGATCATGCACTGATCACGCAATTGATCCTGCACTGATCACGTGGCTCATCATGCACTGACCACGGCTGATCACACATGTATCACGACTGATCATGCACTGATCCCGTGGCTCTCATGCACTGATCACGTGGCTGTCATGCACTGATCACGTGGATATCATGCACTGATCATGGCTGATCACACACGATCACATGACTGATCATGCACTGATCACGCTATCATGCACTGATCACGTGGCTATCATGCACTGATCACGGCTGATCATGCAATGATCACGAAGCTACCATGTACTGGTCAATGACTGATCATGCACTGATCACGTAACTGATCACACTGATCATGGCTGATCATGCACTGATCACGTACTGATCATACACTGATCACATACTGATCATGCACTGATCACGTGACTGATCATGCACTGATCACGCGGCTATCATGCACTGATCACTTGGCTGGACATACACTGATCACGTGTTGGTCATGCACTGATCACGTGGCTGATCATGCACTGATCACGTGGACTGATCATGCACTGATCACGTGGCTGATCATGCACTGATCACGTGGCTATCATGCACTGATCACGTGGCTGATCATGCCATGATCACGCAGCTACCATGTACTGGTCACATGACTGATCATGCACTGATCATGCACTGATCATGCAGATCACGTGGCTATCATGAACTATCACGTGGCTGATCATGCACTGATCATGTAGCTACATGTACAGGTCACGTGAATGATCATACACCCATCAGGTGACTGATCATGCACTGATCACGTGGCTATCATGCACTGATCACGCAGGATTGATCATGCACTGATCACGCCTATATCATGCACTGATCACATGACTG